>NC_061513.1:359938346-359996586 GCF_022539505.1 Lolium rigidum | reverse complement strand
CAGTAATTTTGCGCGCTTTGCACTAGGAGTAGAAGCATTGCCAACACCAATTATTTTACCATTGATAGTAGGAGGTGCAGCAACATGTGAATCATTAGCATTGCTAGTGGTGGTAATAGTCCAAACTTTAGCTACATTTTCCTTTTTAGCTAGTTTTTCATTTTCTTCTCTATCCCACCTAGCACGCAGTTCAGCCATTAATCTTATATTCTCATTAATTCTAACTTGGATGGCATTTGCTGTAGTAACAATTTTAGTTTCAATATCCCTATTAGGCATAACTTTCGATTTCAAAAGATCAACATCGTAGGCAAGACTATCAACTCTAGAAACAAGAATATCAATTTTATTGAGCTTTTCCTCAACAGCATTTGTTAAAGGCAGCTTTGTGTACTAATAAATTCTTTAAGCATGGCCTCAAGTCCAGGGGGTGTATTCCTATTATTTTTGTAAGAATTCCCATAAGAATTAGCATAACCGTTACCATTATTATAAGGGTATGGCCTATAGTTATTACTAGAATTGTTCCGATAAGCATTGTTGTTGAAATTATTATTTTTAATGAAGTTTACATCAACATGTTCTTCTTGGGCAACCAATGAAGCTAATGGAACATTATTAGGATCAACATTAGTCCTATCATTCGCAAGCATAGACATAATAGCATCAACCTTATCATTCAAGGAAGAGGATTCTTCAACATGAATTTACCTTCTTACCTTGTGGAGCTCTTTCCGTGTGCCATTCAGAGTAATTAACCATCATATTATCAAGAAGCTTTGTTGCTTCACCAAGAGTGATGGACATAAAGGTACCTCCAGCAGCTGAATCCAATAAATTCCGCGAAGAAAAATTTAGTCCTCGCATAGAAGGTTTGGATGATCATCCAAGTAGTCAGTCCATGGGTTGGGCAATTTTTAACCAGTGATTTCATTCTTTCCCAAGCTTGAGCAACATGTTCATTATCCAATTGTTTAAAATTCATTATGCTACTCCTCAAAGATATAATTTTAGCAGGGGGATAATATCTACCAATAAAAGCATCCTTGCATTTAGTCCATGAATCAATACTATTCTTAGGCAGAGATAGCAACCAATCTTTAGCTCTTCCTCTTAATGAGAAAGGAAACAATTTTAATTTTATAATGTCACCATCTACATCTTTATATTTTTGCATTTCGCATAGTTCAACAAAATTATTGAGATGGGCAGCAAGATCATCGTAACTAACACTGAAAATTGCTCTCGCATAACAAGATTAAGTAAAGCAGAGTTTAATTTCAAAGAATTCTGCTGTAGTAGCAGGTGGAGCAATAGGTGTGCATAGGAAATCATTGTTGTTTGTGCTAGTGAAGTCACACAACTTAGTATTTTCAGGGTTGGCCATTTTAGCAATAGTAAATAAAGCAAACTAGATAAAGTAAATGCAAGTAAACTAATTTTTTTGTGTTTTTTGATATGGCAAACAAGACAGCAAATAAAGTAAAGCTAGCAACTAATTTTTTTTGTGTTTTGATATAATGCAGCAAACAAAGTAGTAAATAAAATAAAGCAAGACAAAAACAAAGTAAAGAGATTGAGAAGTGGAGACTCCCCTTGCAGCCGTGTCTTGATCTCCCCGGCAACGGCGCCGGAAATTTGCTTGATGCGTGTAGTTGACACGTCCGTTGGGAACCCCAAGAGGAAGGTGTGATGCGCACAGCGGCAAGTTTCCCTCAGTAAGAAACCAAGGTTTAATCGAACCAAGTAGGAGTCAAGAAGCACGTTGAAGGTTGATGGCGGCGAGATGTAGTGCGGCGCAACACCGCAGATTCCGGCGCCAATGTGGAACCCGCACAACACAACCAAAGTACTTTGCCCCAACGAAACGAGTGAGGTTGTCAATCTCACCGGCTTGCTGTAACAAAGGATTAACCGTATTGTGTGGAAGATGATTGTTTGCAGAGAAAATAGTAAAACAAGTATTGCAAGCAGATTTGTATTTCAAGTATTAAAGAATGGACCGGGGTCCACAGCTCACTAGAGGTGTCTCTCCCATAAGATAAAAGCATGTTGGGTGAACAAATTACAGTCGGGAAATTGACAAATAGAGAGGGCATAACAATGCACATACATGACATGATAAGTATAGTGAGATTTAATTGGGCATTACGACAAAGTACATAGACCGCCATCCAACCGCATCTATGCCTAAAAAGTCCACCTTCAGAGTTATCATCCGAACCCCTCCAAGCATTAAGTTGCAAAGCAACAGCACAATTGCATTAAGTATGGTGCGTAATGTAATCAACAACTACATCCCTGGACATAGCGCCAATGTTTTATCCCTAGTGGCAACAAGCACAACACAACCTTAGAACTTTCTGTCACTCGTCCTGTGTGTCAATGCAGCATGAACCCACTATCGAGCATAAATACTCCCTCTTGGAGTTAAAAGTAAAAACTTGGCCAGCAGCCTCTACTAGAAACGGAGAGCATGCAAGATCATAAACAACACATATGTAATAACTTGATAATTAACATGACATGGTATTCTCTATCCATCGGATCCCGACAAACACAACATATAGAATTACAGATAGATGATCTTGATCATGTTAGGCAGCTCACAAGATCCAACAATGAAGCACAATGAGGAGAAGACAACCATCTAGCTACTCCTATGGACCCATAGTCCAGGGGTGAACTACTCACTCATCACTCCGGAGGCGACCATGGCGGTGTAGAGTCCTCCGGGAGATGAATCCCTCTCCGGCAGGGTGCCGGAGGAGATCTCCGGTAATCCCCCGAGATGGGATCGGCGGCGGCGGCGTCTCGCAAGGTTTTCCGTATCGTGGTTTTTCGCATCGTGGGTTTCGCGATGGAGGCTTTAAGTAGGCGGAAGGGCGAGTCGGGGGCCGGACGAGGGGGCCACACCATAGGCGGCGCGGGCCCCCCCGGGCCGCGCCGCCACGTGGTGTCGCCACCTCGTGGCCCCACTTCGTGTGTTCTTCGGTCTTCCGGAAGCTCCGTGGAAAAATAGGCCCCCGGGTCTTCGTTTCGTCCAATTCCGAGAATATTTCGTTACTAGGATTTCTGAAACCAAAAACAGCGAGAAAACAGAACCGGCACTTCGGCATCTTGTTAATAGGTTAGTTCCAGAAAATGCACGAATATGACATAAAGTGTGCATAAAACATGTAGGTATCATCAATAATATGGCATAGAACATAAGAAATTATCGATACGTCGGAGACGTATCAAGCAACAGCAAGGCAATGCAAGGGGTGAGTCACAAAGTAACCAGGCCTTGTGTGTCATGGCCAGGGTAGAAGTAGGGAGCATATAAATAGAACACAAACCCTAGAACCTTGACAGTCGACAGATAAGATAATTCACCAGGTAAGGGTGAAGCTAGAGCCAACACAAGTTCATCCAAGTTCATACTCAAGAACAGCACCAACACACAACCACTTAGCCACCAGGAATCATGGTGACCCGAGAAGATCAACCAGAACCTGGAGGTGAAGGGCTGTGCACAAAACCCCAAGTCTGCAACAACAAAACATCTCATACTAGCAGCTGGAACAAGGTATACCAAGTTCCTGGACAGATCCAATGGATCTGATCCATAATATATGCATGAGATAATCATGGGATTGAGCAGATGCTCTGGGTAGATCATCACTTGGTTTTCACCAAGGATTACTGCCAGTCTAAAAGCCACTAAAAATGGAAATCATCTAGATACAGATCTTGTACACAGAAGCTAGCAATCATGCACAGATGCACACACTAGCAAGATCATATGCACAGATAGCACCAGTAGATGTGTTGCAATAAATAGCAGCTAATACAGACTACACAGTAAATCCTAAGCTAGTAACCATCAGTAAACCCTAGATTTCATCAGGCAAGCATATTGGCATTCATATCTAGTATGATCCCAAAATATGCAAGCAAAGGTTGAGTAGCCACAAGATCCAATCAAATAAGTGAGCAACCAATCAGTAGCAAGGCTACTGAGGTCACATCACACTTAGCACCATTTAAAAGAAAGCCAAATATAGCACATCATTATCCATGAATGGATTCAGATTCATTTGCTTGCTAAACAATCATGAATAGCAACTTCATATACAAGCAAAATATTTAAATCATCACTTCATAAGCACTTCATTATGAATCAATTTAACTCAAGTATGAATTTATCACAGATCCATACTAATTATTGACATGAAAACACTGTAGAGCAACATGGCACCAATCACTGCATCACAGCTACTGGATCTAGTCCAGTAAGCTAGAGCAAGCAATAGCACAAGTAAGCAGTAGCATAGTGATGCTTGAGCATAAGCATCAACAAGGAAAATGAATCACTTAGCCACAGGATTAATCAGTAAGCCATCACTGACATTTAGTTGATCAAATGGATCAATTGAATCAAGTCAAGCTATACAGATAGGTAAGCCAACAAGCAATGGATGATCCCATAGATCATTAGCATACACAGGAAGCACAGAAGCATTTCACAAGCACCACTGGCAAACACAAGTGTCACTGATGCACCACATTACACCTAGACAAGCAAGTATGACATGCCAGTAAGCACAAGCAAGCCATAAACAAGGATAGCATGGCATAGCAAGCTCTTAAGTAAGCACAACAGAGCATAGCAAAATTAGAGTAGGCTAGGAGCAACAGATAAGCAAGCAGAGCATGAACAGCAAGCAAGGCAACACTGGCCAGTACCAGAAATGGGTTCTTTGGCCATGAGCTTACAGCAGATGTAAGTATAGACAGATTAAGCAGTCATGGCAGAGCTCTGTGTGATCACAGGATCACCAGAGAGCAACAGAGCATGAGGAGGAAGAAGTACAGTAGCAAGGGAGGCGCACAGACATTGAGAAGAGAAGGAGGAGGTGAAGAACTTACACGCGCCTGGAAGCGGAAGCTAGGGCATGGCGAGGCAGTGCTCGCGCGGCCGTAGCAGCTGCAAATCCAGGGTAGGCGCCGACGTTACGCCGGCGAAAACAAACACACCACCGCAGCAGAGCACCTGAGACGACGGCACGAGTACTGCGAGCAGCACCCGCGCCAGGTCAATCTCAGGGGCGCACACGTCGTCGGCGAGGACGAGAGCTCACCGGAGATCGTCAATCGCCAGAGGCGATTCTCCACGAGATCCAGAGAAGGGCGATTCGCCAGGAGAGGAAGAGATGGGAGAAACCACGCGGATAGATCGGTAGATCTTCACGCGGCGGTCCCGATTTGGTAAGTGGCTAAGACAGGGGCGCATGGAGATGGCCAGAGAGTGGCGGCGGCCATGGCGGCGACGCCATCGCCACGGGAGACGCGAGAGAGTTAGGGTTAGGAACGAGCGAGTGAGAGAGACGAGTGAGGAGCGAGGTGGCCGTTTCGGCACCACCGACCCATTAGGGGACATGCCTTAGTGGGCTGTCCCTGGGCCTTAGTTAAGTGGGCTGGCCCAATAGGGGCCAGGGGTATTTCTATCTTTTTATTTTTAGAAAAAGACAGAATTTCACCAAGTTTTAGTAAATAAAATACAACTCTAAAAATCCATTAAAATTTGGATTAGTGAATGAAAAATAAATCCTAACCAGAATAAAATATGAAATAGAATTAAAGAAACAAATTCAAAATTATGAATTTGCAGAATTTAAATAATACCTTGGAATTTTAAACTATTATTTCCTTGTATTTAAAATTCAAGGAAAAATCTCAAATAAGTTCAAATACTTATTTTCAAACATTTCAAAATGAAATTCTATTATTCCAAGTCATTTCTATTAAGAAAGGTATTTTTCAAAGAAAAATACTCTATAGAGGCAACTCTATTATTTTTATTCAGTTTTGGAATGATTGATGAACCACCAAGTCAAATAGTTTTAATTTGAATTATTGTACTTTATGTGAATTAAAATGGTTTACCCTTTTAAATCAATTGCAAGTTACAGCCAAAGGCATAAATCTTAACTCAACCCTAAATTGCTATAACTCAGCGGGGTAAAGGGATTCAACATAAAATAATACATCCATGATTGCATTATTTGGATTTTATAGCATTGTCCTTACCGGACAATGATGCTTCTTACAGAACCCGAGGTCCAGGTTCCATCAACTGCATTGAACTGCACTATCTCGCAGTCCACAGGCAAGTTCACCCTTGCTCATGTCAACTTGATTATTTTCTACTACTTTAATGCAAAGCTATATACTTATCATTCCCGCATCGCAAATAAAATGTTACTTTCCAACTATGAATATGACTATGTGGTTGGCAATGGAACCATGGTATGTGTTGATATGGTGGAGGTTCCATTGCATGGGTTATATCACCCTAGGATTAAATTACCAATGCCGTCCAGTGATTCTAGCGCCGTACAAACCGCGTTGACCATGGGATCTATAATGGCTCTGGGAAAGCCAGCCGTATCTTTTCCCTTCTGCACGCCAACGGATTGGTAGAGCCGGCGGGGTGTTGGAGGCACTGCCGTAGGTTGGGATAGCCTTTTAAATCCCCATCCATTAGTGATGATGGCTCTACGATCTATGAAGGATTGCCCAAAGTACACCGTGAGTAAAGCCGTATTATCGGGAGAAGTCTACTGGGGGTGTGCGGGTGGACAAAAGGGTGGGTTTGCAGTCGCGGAGAAGGCGGTGTGGGCTTGGATCTTTATACCTGGCCTCACACCAAAGGAAGTGTGAACGGGGGCAAGTCCCTGCGGATGGAAAAAAGGGTGAGATCTCTTATGGGAAAAGTAACGCACCTCTGCAGAGTGTATCAAATTGTGGCTGTCACTCCCTGTTCCGGGAAGGGAACTGCGAATGCGGCAGGAAAGGAACTCCACGAAGTTCTGGTCAACCTGTGAAGACTAACGGACATAGTTTTCATAATAAAATCAACCTTTTGAAGAAATGATTTCAAAACATGCATTGACCTGCGATTTCCTGATCAATGGTCGTAGCTAGTGCATCAAACACCTTTTTACTCTTTTAGAACTTGCTCGAGTACCCCGTACTCACTTTCTTTCGACACCCTTGCTAGACTGTGATCCGGAAGTGGAGGCCATCAACGATGGAGCACTGGAAGGAAGTTACGAGCTGGTCTACGAGGAACCCGATCTTACCGGCGGAGTGGAAGGAGTAGACTATGGGATAGTCTACGGACCCGATGACACGGAGGTGGAGGAGTAGTGACATACCCTAGCATCATAGAGCCGAGCAACGTAGAACTTACTTAAATAAGTTGTTGAGCTCTCTTATAGTTGTTATGAGTTGTAATCGTACTTAAGTAGTATTTTAGGGTGTTCTCATAGGACCTGTGAGAATACCAACTTGTTAAGACAATGTTTGTAATAAATTATGGAGTGTTATGACCTGCAATGTTTCTGTTGTACCACTCTGAGGGATATGGCAATTTGTGAAGAAGTCCCTTCACAAAGATCATATCAACGACTTGTATACTATAACATGCAGTGGTATGCTGGGTCACCGCACGTTCGTCCGTACCGGCCGCCGGTTCACGTTATATGCCCACCCAGGGAAGAGGTAAACCTAAACCTAATACATTCATATTCTCTGTCTTCTTCTTCCCAACTTAAAACCAACCCCATTGGATCTTCAAATATGTTCATTTTTATTTGATTCCTCGCACTCCATCGATTCAAGGTACGTTTCTCCTCTCATCCCCAACTTATTTTCAGCAAATCTATGTCCTAGCTCTTGCAATTATCAATCTAGAGTTAGATCTTATTATAAACTTAATCATCTTAATGGGCATGTTAGACTTTGACATTGGAGGAGATTCTTTTGTAGTATGTGTTGAGGATCATTCCATGCTTTATGGAAAAAAGCTTCAAAACAGGCGGGCGGATGCTCAGCGTCGTCCAACCTCCGGCTCGCGCGCTTGACGTGTGTCCTGATGGAGCCCACTTTATATCTTCAGTTGGCATATCCCTTTTATTCTTCCCATCTTGAACCTCTATCCTCGTTGTTGTTCAAAAAAACAAAGAAATCCCGCCATTGCGACCTTGATGATGGGTTGCCGCCGCCGCATACCCATGGCGACCCGCCTCCGCGCACCATGGATCCTCGCCGCCAAGCGCCCAACCTCGTAGTCCTCCATCGCGCGCCATGGCTACCCCATCACCACGCACCATGGCTCCTTGCCACCGGGCGCAAAACCTCAAAGTCCTCTGCCACTCCTCAACCTCGAGGGAGTTGATGCCGACCTCCTCTACGCCTCCTTGTGCCCCGAGCGAGTTGTTGCCTACCTCCACTGCGTGGGCCACCACCTACTTGGAGGTCCTCCGCCTTGCTCGCCCGCGAGGATGCAATCTCGAGAGAACCTAGTTGAGCTTGTAGGTGTTACCTCCTGCCACCACGCCTCCACCTCGACCTGGTCCACGCGGCCACCAAGCACGACGGTCACAGTCCCACTGGCAACCGCCGAGGTGCTCTTGCGGGATGCCACGATGCAGGAAGAAGCGACGCTTCATGGGGTCTATCCATGGCTGTTGTGACAATGACACCATTTTGCGAGCGCCATGGGGCTACAAATGGTTGCTGCTGGTGCTACCAACGGCGAGCGGCGGTGCTGTAAATGGTGCATGCATATGATACCAATGCCGGCCACATGTGCTACCAACGACGACGAGCTGTGCTGCAAATGGTGCCTGCGTGTGCTACCAACGGCGGCTGGCGGTAATACAATTGGTAGTTGCCGGTGCTGCAAGGACTAAGTGCTGGTGCCGCCATTGGCGGGCAGCGTTGCTACAAGGAGGTCTCTGGTGAACTATCGTGCTCAATGCGAATGGTGGGTGGATGAGCTGTAAAGTAGGGCCTATGCTGTTTAAACAGTAAACGAGGTGTTGCAAAGTGTCAGCGGCGGTGCTACGAAAGGTCAACAACGGTGCTGCATACGATCACCGACGGTGCTACCACCAGTCAGTGGTGGTGCTGCAAGAAAGAAGTGAAAGCTCTTCCAGCTAGGAGTAGTTCACAATGCTACAATTGTATATTTTTGTGCTACAAATGGTATGTGGTTATGCTACTTTAGTATAATGTTTTTGCTGCTGGGTCTCTCGCGAAGTACGGTGCTCTGGCGCGGTATGTTGCTCCTGCGAGGTCTTCGGTGAAGTCTCCGGCGAGGGCTCCGACGAAGTACGGTGCTCCGGCAAGGTCTGCGGTGAAGTCTTCGGTAGGACCGCGTCCGTCGGGGGAGTTAACTAAAGGGTGTGTCTAAATCTCAGTCGACTAAGAATTAACTTATGTCTCAGTAAAATTACATCAGCGTGTTTTGATGTGGGTCTAAACAAAGCACAAACAAGCAAACACGAATCTTCAAACAAAAACAAAATCTAACGATGGAGCACGTGACTGACGTCTCAGCCAGTTGAAACTTTTTTTAGATAAAAGGCACTCAAGTGCCCGACTTTGAATTAACAAAGCCAACAACGGCGAGAACGGTACATAGTGCTGAACACAGCTTACAGAACGACACCACACACCCACACGAACTACCGAAGAAGCTACAACCGAAAGCGTGATCAACGAACTCAGCCAAAGCGCCTACGAGACTCGGAGAAGAGCTGGAGTCTACAGTGTCGGGCCGGAGCTCACCCGAGAGCGAGCCATTTTCACGCTCGCCTCAACAAAACTCCTCCGATGCAGAAACGCCACCGGTGGCCGACCACCACCGGGGGCCAACCTTCGTTGCTCACAAACCGCACAGCAGCGCCAAGGAAGCTCGACAAGGGAAGGGGACGAAGCAAGCTTTGCTGAGGATCGCCAGACGAAGAGCCAACTGATACGTCTCCGACGTATCGATAATTTCTTATGTTCCATGCCACATTATTGATGTTATCTACATGTTTTATGCACACTTTATGTCATATTCGTGCATTTTCTGGAACTAACCTATTAACAAGATGCCGAAGTGCCAGTTGCTGTTTTCTGCTGTTTTTGGTTTCAGAAATCCTAATAAGGAAATATTCTCGGAATTGGACGAAATCAACGCCCAGGGGCCTATTTTTCCACGAAGCTTCCAGAAGTCCCAAGACGAAACGAAGTGGGGCCACAGGGTGCCCAAACCCTAGGGCGGCGTGACCCCCCCTGGCCGCGCCGGCCTATGGTGTGGGGCCCCTGTGCCCCCTCCTGACTTGCCCTTCCGCCTACTTAAAGCCTCCGTGACGAAACCCCCAGTACCGAGAGCCACGATACGGAAAACCTTCCGCAGACGCCGCCAACGCCGATCCCATCTCGGGGATCCAGGAGATCGCCTCCGGCACCCTCGCCGGAGAGGGGAATCATCTCCCGGAGGACTCTACGCCGCCATGGTCGCCTCCGGAGTGATGTGTGAGTAGTCTACCCCTGGACTATGGGTCCATAGCGGTAGCTAGATGGTTGTCTTCTCCCCATTGTGCTATCATTGTCGGATCTTGTGAGCTGCCTAACATGATCAAGATCATCTATCCGTAATTCTATATGTTGCGTTTGTTGGGATCCGATGAATAGAGAATACTTGTTATGTTGATTATCAAAGTTATGTCTATGTGTTGTTTATGATCTTGCATGCTCTCCGTTATTAGTAGATGCTCCGGCCAAGTTGATGCTAGTAACTCCAAGAGGGAGTATTTATGCTCGATAGTGGGTTCATGTCTCCGTGAATCTGGAGGGGTGACAAGAACCTCTAAGGTTATGGATGTGCTTGTTGCCACTAGGGATAAAACATTGGTGCTATGTTCAAGGATGTAGTCACTAGTTACATTACGCGCAATACTTAATGCAATTGTCTCGTTGTTAGCAACTTAATACCGGAGGGGTTCGGATGATAACCTGAAGGTGGACTTTTTAGGCATAGATGCATGCTGGATGGCGGTCTATGTACTTTGTCGTAATGCCCAATTAAATCTCACAATACTCATCATGATATGTATGTGCATGGTCATGCTCTCTTTATTTGTCAATTGCCCAACTGTAATTTGTTTTGTCTTATGGGAGAGACACCTCTAGTGAACTGTGGACCCCGGTCCAATTCTCTTTACTGAAATACAATCTACTGCAATACTTGTTCTACTGTTTTCTGCAAACAATCATCTTCCACATAATACGGTTAATCCTTTGTTACAGCAAGCCGGTGAGATTGACAACCTCACTGTTTCGTTGGGGCAAAGTACTTTGGTTGTGTTGTGCAGGTTCCACGTTGGCGCCGGAATCCCTGGTGTTGCGCCGCACTACATCCCGCCGCCATCAACCTTCAACGTGCTTCTTGACTCCTACTGGTTCGATAAACCTTGGTTTCTTACTGAGGGAAACTTGCTGCTGTACGCATCACACCTTCCACTTGGGGTTCCCAACGAGCGTGTGCTTTACGCGTCATCACCAACACCAAGAGGCACCGCACCTCCGCCGCACAACCAACGGAGAGCCATACGCCATGAACTCCAAGGCGGTATCTTCAAGAAGAGTACGGCGCTAAAGCGTCGCTGCCGCCCGATCCAGAGATCGTGGGTTTTCACCCGGAGGTCGTGGCTGAACCGAGCACCGCCACACCGACGCCTTCAACAAGGGAACGACGTCCACGGACGTCGCCGTCGTGGCCCAAGTAGGCAAGGGTTCCCCCGGCAATAGCACTCTGCCCATCCACACAGGGAAGCGGTCGCCGCCGTAGCAACAACCGCCCCGCTGTCACAGCATGTGGCTCGCCGGAACCACGCCATCCACACGGCCGAGGCTCTCAGCCAGCACCCGAGTCTCTGGTTCGCCCGCCAACCAGCAGAACTCCCACCGTCCGGGGCCGCCGCCCCGGCGTCCCACCTCTGCAAACTGACACCCTAAGAGAGAGCAAAGGACAACGTCGAGAAGCCACCGACCGCCAACCAAGTCGCAGGCCGGCCACCGCAACCAGCACCACCGAAGCAAGACGTCAGGAGATCCGAACCGAACCTGCGAAAGCGGCCGCCTTCAGCCCCCGCGGCTGTCGGCGCCAGCAGATCTGGGACGGAGACGGCTCGAAGGGGATCAGGCCCCTGCCTTGGTCCGCCCACGCGGAGGCCCAAGGAGCCGCCACCACCGCACCAGGCGGCCTCCACGTCGAGCCCGCGCAAGCGCTGCGCCGCCGCCTGCCATGCATCTCGCCGCGCCGGTCGCCATCCGCGCCGCCGTCGCCTCCACCAGACCGGCAGGGCAGAGGTCGCGCCGCCCGCCGCCGAGGTCGCTCCGGGGAGGGACCACCGCCACGAGCACGCCAAGGGTTGCGCCGTCTCCACGCCAACGCCGGAGCTCCACGCCGCCACACCCGACGCCCAGCGCGGCGCCCTCACCGGCAGCGGATGGCCCGCGCCGCCACCACCGCGCGAGGGAGAGGGGGGCCCCGCCGCCGCCGGCGCCGCGCGGGCTTTGCCCGGCGACGCCCTCTGGCGGCGGCGAGACGGAGGGGGAGGGGAGGAGGGGGTCGGGGAGGGGCGCCGCCACGGGCTCTCGGCCGCCCGCGGGAGCGGCGCGAGAGCGCTAGGGTTTCGGGTCGGGGGAGAGCCAATCGTCCACCAGCCAGTTGAAACTTAGCATGCAATTCCGTTAACTAAAAGATCAAAGGGAGTAGATATCCGTCAAACCGGGCCCAACATAAACCCTCGAAGACAATCGCGACCAGATTATTCAATCCAACTCCGATCGGGAATAGAGCTAGGCTAGGGTTTTTGTCTCCAACTTTATTAGCCGAGAGACAACACGGCCATCTCCTATATCGATTGAAAGGTACGTAGATCCTCCACGAATCCCCTTGGTCGGCGAATATTCTCGGCGAGGCGACAAGGATCAGATCAAGAGATGGCGGGTAAGCACGGCCGCAAGAAGAGGAGATCCTCCGGAGCTCGGCTGCGTCCGAGCGGCAGCACCGTCTCCGGGGCGAAGAAGCCTGCGGCGGCGAAGGCGGCACCGGTTCCTCCGTGCAATTACCACCTTTCGATGGCAGCGGTCCAGTCGATTCTGAACCACAGGCGGGAGCCTTTCTTCATTGGCAGCTACTTCGACAACTTGGACGAGGAGGGCAAGAGGATCGTGCTCGAGGCGGCCGCCGAGCACGAGAAGATCGAGGACAGGTACGCCGTGTACCAGGAAAAAGTCCGCAAGGAGTTTGCTGCCAAAGGCTTCGTTGCGCTCCCTGATGACTACGACAAGAGAAGGGCTGCAGTGAACGCCGCTAGTGAGGAGACCTTCCGCAGATTCGCCGCTCAGTACAATCCGGACGGAATCTAAGTAAGGTGCTGGGCTGCAACATGGGCGAAGAAGCTTTGAGATTTTCAGAAGATGCATCATAGCACTGTTTGCCTATCTTGTTTTATTTCTCTATCTCTATTCTCTAGTCTCTCTCTTTATATGATAATGATGTAAGAATTGATCGCAAGAACTATGTTCTTTACCCAGTTGGAACTATGCTTACGTATATTGACTAGACCTGTGGACAATCTATGTTGGTCATATAGTCCCTCCGTCTAAAAATAGGTGGAGAAAAACTACAATTTGATCTTTGAAGTTGCTCTGTATGCGTTTTGGTCACGAACTTGCAAATCGTGAATTGTGGGTCAAAAAGTTGCTCCGCGCGAGCGTTTTGGTCGATTAGTTTGCTGACGTGGCAATTATTTTTTTGCAAATTGCCTCGTAAAAGTCAAACTAAGGAGTAAAAAATCAGAAAAAACAAAATGTTAGGGGTCAATTTAAAAAAAAAACTATTTAACCACGCCACCAAACTAACAGTCGCTGTGACGGAGTGACCAAAACACTCGTGCGGGGGCAACTTTGTGACCCAAAATTCACGATTTGCAAGTTCGTGACCAAAACGCACATCCGTGCCAACTTCATAGATTAAATTGGAGTTTTCTCAATTTCATCTAGATACGGATGTATCTCTAACTAAAATACATCTAGATATATCCATATCTAGACAAATATAAGATACTCCTACCTATTTTTAGACGGAGGGCATGATGTGGTCACTCTTTGGTTGTTATGTTTGCCATTATAGATTTGTCACTCTTTCGTTGATTTGAATAGAAGTACTTGTGACCATGGCGAGCATACATTTAGGAAAACTCTATACTACAACCGGCTGATGCATCAGCCGGTTCGCTCGATGACGACGCGAACAAAGAAAAGTTGGACGCAGCCTTATCTTTGTACTCTCGATGTGGACCACTCATTGTTTTGCCCTGCACGAGCAGAAGAGAATCCCCCGATGCGGAGCAAGCGAGGGAGAGGCTGAGCTCCACCACGGCTCGTACCATAAGTGACGCCGACGAAGCACCGCTGCTCATGGAGGAGGTCCTTCCCCAACCGCCGCCACGAGCGGGCTGCCGCCACAGCAGTTACGCCCATGCGCCGGCGCTGGATGTTCCTCCTGGCCACCGTGGCCGCGGGTGCTCCTCCGCCGCCAGCGGATTCGTTGCTGACAACCTCAAATTAGGCTTGTGGTGTCTCTATGGATATAATGTTCACAAGCAATTTTGGAAGGAAACTTCCGTCGTGGCATACTGGTAAGGTATTTTGTCTCTGGTTGATCTCGGGCGTGCTGGATTTGCCACCGATGAGCTCGAATCAGACATCGTGCTGCTGCCATCGTCTTTGAGGAAGGCCAAGTTTTGGGATTTTATCGTTGTTACGTATGATGTTGCTATTTATTACATGTGTGTATCATTTTTGTTTCGTAAGTATGAACAAACCAGTACAAATTTTTGTGTGTATATGATACCGAGAAATTTTATCTATGTTTCATGCGTGTTTCTGCAATGTTGGATGATTTAGGTAAATTTGTTGGATATACAGCAGAAAAATGATGCAAAATGATGTAACACTCTTTGAAATGTTACATACGCAGAGTAAAATATTACGTTGGAAATTATATTTCAATTGGCGAATTTTTTGTACCATAATTTGGTTCCGTGACAGATTATAGGAAAAAATGTTGGAGTCAAATGTTATATAGTGTGAAAATTTTGCTGCTTTTGTATCATAATTGGACGCGCAAGAATCGTTGAGTTAAGTGGATCGGATGGTAGGGGACGCGGCTGATGGATCCGTATTTTTCATCCGGTTGTACGCTAGCGCTTGCCATAGTTTTAACACGTTTACCATCGAAAAACTTGTCTATAATTTATTAAGGGGGGGACTATATATCTTTGTGATTCATGTCTGCTCTTCAAATATATGCTATGACAAGATGACAGCCTTGTGGAGACACTGTTCTGTTGATCAGAACGGAATATCCATCATGTTTACATGCCTAAGCAAAAGCAATATGGATTTGAGAGCAATGCCAATGAAAACTCCTGCGGACAACCATAAGACAGATGTAGAGTTAACCCTGATCAGTCAGTTTATACTATAATATCATCTTAGACAATCTTTCTTAATTTGTTTCTTATGCAATTCTCATTGTCAAGTTAATTGCCAAGATTCATAAACCGGTGTTTCGTTTTGCAGGATATTTTCTTCATTTTGGAGAATTACTGTCTAGTGGCTTGTCCCGTCACAGCCTTGTTGATTTGAATTGTACACAAGATCACATAAGCTATCAAGGAACAGAGTTCATTACTAGTTGTTGAATGGATCGTAGCGAATAAGAGGGGGATGAATGGCGCTACGGCAAGTTTTAGTCTTTTTCAATTTTAGTGCAACGGAAGATAAAGGTGAGAACTTTAGCGATAGCGGTGATCCTACAATGATCCTAGGACAAGTGCAACAAGTAAAGGAATCAACAAGATAGTAAGAGTAAGGAGCGAGACAACCGGGGGCGCGGAGACGAGGCGAGGTTTGTTTCCCGCAGTTCCTTCCACAATAGGAAGTACGTCTGCGTTGAGGAGGTGCTAGTCTCACACAATAGACTAGACGGCCACACCACGAAGGAATGCCTCACCTTCTTCCTCGAGAGAGCTCCACGAAGGTGCTCTCCCTCTTCCACTAAGGCACCGGTCGAGGCGGTGATTCCTTCACAAGGTTGGGGCGAACTCTACACACAAGGATGCTCCCAACACCCTATGGAGCTAGTACATCACCAAGCTAGCCTCCATAGCTGCACATCTCCAATGTCCCACCATAGGAACCCTACCACCAAGATCCACTAAGGAGTAGCTTGTATTGGTGAAATCTCTCTTGGTAGAACTATAGATCGGGGTATCCTCCACCACTCCTCAAAGTTTGGGCAAGATTGGTTGGATGGTTGGGGAGATCCTCAAGAATTAAGCTCAGCAACAATGGAGGAGAGAGAGAGAGGGAAGAGATAAAATCGTGTTGGGGAAGAAGGGGCCCTTAAATAGGCTCCTCCAAATCCAACCGTTATGTCCAGTTTTTTCCTAAGCGCCGCTTTGGGTAAGCGGTACTACCGCTCTGAGTTCGAATTCCCCAGATCTGGTCCACGTGGACGCAGAGCGGTACTACCGCTCGCGGTACCGCTCGAGGTACCGCAATAGGGTCCAAACCTTACTGGACTCGAAGCGGTACCGGAGCGGTACCAGAGCGGTACTGCCGTAACTAGTTACGGTACCTGGGCGGTACCGTGAGCGGTACTACCGCTCGTGAGCAGTACTACCACTCCAGGTACTGCAGGGGTACCGCAACTCGTATTCTGGGTCAATCTCAGTGCAGACTCAGAGCGGTACCGTGGGAGGTACCTATAGGGGTAGCGGTACTACCGCTACAGGTACCGGTAGTACCGGCCTGGCTAAAATTGGTTTTCTCCCCTTTTTCTCTCCAGCCATGTCACCTCGCGATACACACACAAAACCAGAAAACCTTTCAACTACGCTTCAGTCTTCCGATCTTGACGTGTCCAGCGAGGTCACCGTGCACTTGCAAATCTAACAATGATACTCAAGGCACATGGTGAGATTACTCAAGTGTTGTCATCAAACAGAAAAAACTTGGGGTTTAAACTTTGCTCTTACAATCCCCCCCTTTTTGGTGTTTGATGACAACACAAGACTTTACAATAACATATGATATTATGATGAGATACTTCGATTTGCAAAAACTCGACGGAGCTCCCCCTACACATGTGCATATCATGAATATGTATTTGAATACAAATACACATGTTCTTGAGACATCACTCCCCCTAGTTTTTACAAACCAAGCACATATGCAACATGGATAGATGACATGTTCAAGTAACATATGCACAATATGGAGGCAACATAAGATCATGCAAGGAGATTTTGGTGAAGTTATCATACCATAGCCTTGAGAATACCCAAACTCACCGTAAGATGCCTCCATAGCATTGTTGATGTAGCCATAAGAAAGGATAAGCAACTAAAACCAAAAGGCTACAAACAACAAAGGTCCCCATCCACATAGGAACTTCTCCCCCTTTGGCATCGGAACACCAAAAAGGAGGGTAAAGAAACTAGAAGGATGGAGAAACAGAACATATAACTAAGTTTGCAAAAATCACGAGAAAACAAGCTTGAAAGAGGTTCTTCAAAAACAAGAAAAAGAAAGCAAAGAAGAAAGACAAAAAGGAAATCACAAAGAAACACAAAGAACCGAAAAACCCCTCAAAGAAGGGGGGTTGGTGGCCGAAGCCACCGTGTAAGAGTATAGTAGTGTGAGGTCACGTAGATGTATCTAGGACTCACGGACTACGACTCAACATGAAGCTCATAAGTCACTCAATTGACAAATAGCATATGTTTTGGATTTCTTTATGCATTATGGGGGGAGGGATAGCTCAATGGATTTAAACCGCACTCCCCCTATGTTCATGCGTGCCTTTCATCCAGATATAAAAGTTAGGAGTGGTATGTGCGCACGACGGTCAAGCAAAGTTCGATGGATCAATGATATTTAGCTCATGCCTCAACTGAATGAAACTCTTCTCATCCAAGGGCTTCGTGAAGATATCCGCCAATTGCTCCTTGGTGCCAATATAGTATAGTACAATATCTCTGCGGGCAATGTGATCCCGGATGAAGTGGTTCCGTATCTCAATGTGCTTCGTCTTGCCATGAAGAACCGGATTGTTGGCGATCTTGATTGCGCTTTCATTGACACACAAAAGAGACACCTTGCTATACTCGAGTCCATAATCCCGCAAGGTTTGCCTCATCCACAAGATTTGAGCACAACTACTCGCCGCGGCAATATACTCGGCTTCCGCGGTGGAGACGGAGACACAATTTTGCTTCTTCGAGGACCAACACACCAAAGATCTTCCAAGAAAGTGACAAGCTCCGGATGTAGACTTCCTATCAACCTTGTCGCCCGCCCAATCGGAGTCGGTGAAACCAATCAAAGCAAAGTCCGTGTCCGTTGAGTACCATAATCCGAAGTGTGGGGTATCAACTAAATATCGAAAGATCCTTTTGACTGCCACTAGGTGGCTTTCCTTCGGGCTTGCTTGAAACCGTGCACACATACCAACGCTTAACATTATATCCGGGCGAGAGGCACAAAGGTAAAGAAGCGAACCTATCATCGAGCGGTAGAGCTTGGTATCCACCGCCTTGCCGATCTCGTCAAGAGAGAGTTGACACTTGAGATGCATCGGAGTTCCAATGCCTTTGGCGTCTGATACGTCTCAAACGTATCTATAATTTCTTATGTTCCATGCTAGTTTTATGACAATACTCACATGTTTTATATACACTTTACATCATTTATATGCATTTTCCGGCACTAACCTATTAACAAGATGCCGAAGCGCTAGTTCCTGTTTTGTGCTGTTTTTGGTTTCAGAAATCCTACACAGGAAATATTCTCGGAAATGGACGAAACAAATGCCTAGGGTCTTATTTTTCCACGGAGCTTCCAGAAAACCGAAGAGGATACGAAGTGGGGCCACGAGGTGCCCAAACCACAGGGCCGCGCGGGCAAAGGGGGGCCCGCGCCGCCCTATGGTGTGGGCCCCTCGTCAGCCCTCCGACTCTGCCCTTCCGCCTACTTATACTCTCCGTCGCGAAAACCCTATTACCGAGAGCCACGATACGGAAAAGTTCCGCAGACGCCGCCGCCGCCAATCCCATCTCGGGGGATTCAGGAGATCGCCTCCAGCACCTTGCCGGAGAGGGGAATCATCTCCCGGAGGACTCTACATCACCATGATCGCCTCCGGACTGATGTGTGAGTAGTTCATCCTTGGACTATGAGTCCATAGCAGTAGCTAGATGGTTGTCTTCTCCTCTTGTGCTATCATGTTAGATCTTGTGAGCTGCCTATCATGATCAAGATCGTCTATTTGTAATGCTACATGTTATGTTTGTTGGGATCCGATGAATATGGAATACTATGTCAAGTTGATTATTGATCTATCATATATGTGTTGTTTATGATCTTGCATGCTCTCCATTGCTAGTTGAGGCTCTGGCCAAGTTGATACTTGTGACTCCAAGAGGGAGTATTTATGCTCGATAGTGGGTTCATGCCTCCATTGAATCTCGGACAGTGACAGAAAGTTCTAAGGTTGTGGATGTGCTGTTGCCACTAGGGATAAAACATCAATGCTTTGTCTAAGGATATTTGTGTTGATTACATTACGCACCATACTTAATGCAATTGTCTCGTTGTTTGCAACTTAATACCGGAAGGGGTGCGGATGCTAACCCGAAGGTGGACTTTTTAGGCATAGATGCATGCTGGATAGCGGTCTATGTACTTTGTCGTAATGCCCTAAGTAAATCTCATATTAGTCATCATGATATGTATGTGCATTGTTATGTCCTCTCTATTTGTTAATTGCCCAACTGTAATTTGTTCACCCAACATGCTATTTCTTATTGGAGAGACACCACTAGTGAACTGTGGACCCCGGTCCATTCTTTTACATCTGAATACAATCTACTGCAATCATTGTTCTCTGCTGCTCATTGCAAACAAACATCATTTTTCACACCATACCTTTAATCCTTTGTTTACATCAAGCTGGTGAGATTGACAACCTCACTGTTAAGTTGGGGCAAAGTATTTTGATTGTGTTGTGCAGGTTCCACGTTGGCGCCGGAATCTCTGGTGTTGCGCCGCACTACACTCCGTCACCAACAACCTTCACGTGGCCCTTGACTCCTACGGGTTCGATAACCTTGGTTTCTTACTGAGGGAAAACTTGTTGTTGTACGCATCACACCTTCATCTTGGGGTTCCCAACGGACGTGTGCTTCACGCGTTATCAAGCTCTTTTTCTGGCGCCATTGCCGGGGAGATCAAGACACGCTGCAAGGGGAGTCTCCCACATCCAATCTCTTTACTTTGTTTTTGTCTTGCTTTACTTTATTTTATTTACGGCTTTGTTTGCTTTTTCTATATCAAAAATACAAAAAAAATTAGTTACTTGCTTTACTTTATTTACTGTCTTGTTTGCGTTCTCTATATTAAAAACACAAAAAAATTAGTTACTTGCATTTACTTTATTTAGTTTGCTTTATTTACTACTGCTAAAATGAGTAATCCTGAAGCTGAAGTTCGTTCGTTTAAGCAACAAGGGGGAGAATGTTTTAAAGATGCTTGGTATAGGATTAGTGATGCTCATCATAGGTGCACTAAAAAACACTCCACTAAAATAGGTATGTTCTTGATACCCTTGCGGGAGGTAATATCCTACTTAGGAACTTTTATGTTGGTATCTCTAGCTGGAATAGGTATGTTCTTGATACCCTTGCGGGAGGTAATTTCCTAGGCACTCCTGCTTTAGAAGCTAGTTGCATTATTGAGAGTCTAGTTGGAATACCACCTGTTAATGAAGCTAAAATTGAAATCTCTCTTGAAGATGTCATGAAAAAGTTGGAGGCCATAGAGAAAAATCTTCCAAGTGTTGAGACTAAATTGGGAATATTACTTGATAACACTGATAAACTTGATAAATATCTAGGTGGAATTAATGAGAGAATTGCCGTCTTGGAAACTTGTGCTACTCATGATAATCAAACCCATAGGATTAGTGAACTTGAAGAAGCTATGGGAACCTTGGGTTCAACTTTTTCTTCTCTTAAGTTTAAGGAGAAAGCTTATGTGGGTAAGGAGCAAAAGTTCATGTATGTCTCTAAGGTGCCTAAGCCAAAAAACTATTATAGGCCTAAAATTGACAAATCCCTTAGTACCACTATGGATGAGGGAGCATCTAATATACCTATTGAGAAAAATTGTGAAATTTATGATGTTGATGCTTCATCTCTTGATAATACTTGATACACACTTTCTGCGCCTAGCTGAAAGGCGTTAAAGAAAAGCGCTTATGGGAGACAACCCATTATTTTACTTCTGCACTTTTGTTTTATATTTGAGTCTTGGAAGTTGTTTCACCTCTCCTTATCTTTATTTTATTGCAGTGTTGTGCCAAGTAAATTCTTTGATTGTAAGGTTGATACTAGATTTGGATTACTGCACAGGAACAGATATCTTGCTGTCACGAATTTGAGTAGCCCCCTATGTAGGTAACTCAGAAAATTCTGCCAATTTACGTGAGTGATCCTCAGATATGTACGCAACTTTCATTCAATTTGAGCATTTTCATCTGAGCAAGTTAAGTGCCTCTAAAAAATTCGTCTTTACAGACTGTTTTGTTTTGACAGATTCTGCCTTTTTATTTCACATTGCCTTTTTTGCTATGTTGGATGGATTTCTTTGTTCCATTAACTTTCAGTAGCTTTGTGCAATGTCCAGAAGTTTTAAGAATGATTATGTCACCTCTGAATATGTGAATTTTTGATTATGCACTAACCCTCTAATGAGTTTGTTTTGAGTTTGGTGTGGAGGAAGTTTTCAAGGGTCAAGAGAGGAGGATGATACAATATGATCAAGAAGAGTGAAAAGTCTAAGCTTGGGGATGCCCATGTGGTTTATCCCTGCATATTTCAAGAAGACTCAAGCATCTAAGCTTGGGGATGCCCAAGGCATCCCCTTCTTCATCGACAACTTATCAGGTCACCTCTAGTGAAACTATATTTTTATTCCGTCACATCTTATGTGCTTTACTTGGAGCGTATGTATGTTTTTATTTTTGTTTTTGTTTGAATAAAATCGGATCCTAGCATTCTTTGTGTGGGAGAGAGACACGCTCCGTTGTTGCATATGAACACTGGTGTTCTTAGCTTTACTTTTAATGTTCATGGCGAAGGTTGAAACTGCTTCGTTCATTGTTATTTGGTTGGAAATAGAAAATGCTTCATGTGGTAATTGGTATATGGTCTTGAATAATTTGATACTTGGCAATTGTTTTGCTCAATAGATCATGTTTAAGCTCTTGCATCATGTACTTTGTACCTATTAATGAAGAACTACCATAGAGCTTGTTGAAATTTGGTTTGCATGATTGGTCTCTCTAAAGTCTAGATATTTTCTGGTGAAGTGTTTGAACAACAAGGAAGACACTGTAGAGTCTTATGTAAGTGTTTTTGAACCGGTTCATATTTGTGTTTGCTTCAAACAACCTTGCTAGCTAAAGCCTTGTACTGAGAGGGAATTCTTCTCGTGCATCCAAACCCTTGAGCCAAAACCTATGCCATCTGTGTCCACCATACCTACCTACTACGTGGTATTTCTCTTCCATTCCAAAGTAAATTGCTTGAGTGCTACCTTTAAAATTTCATTCCTTGTCTTTGCAATATATAGCTCATGGGAAAATAGCTTAAAAACTATTGTGATGAAGAATATGTCGCTTATGTATCTTATTTCTTATAAGTTGCTTGTTGAGCGGTAACCATGTTTCTGGGGACGTCATCAACTATTACACCTTTGTTGAATATCATGTGAGTTGCTATGCATGTTCGTCTTGTCTGAAGTAAGGGTGATTTATCATGATCAAATGATTTGAGTATGCATATTTTTAGAGAAGAACATTGGGCCGCTAACTAAAGCCATGTATCATGGTGGAAGTTTCAGTATGGACATTAATCCTCAATCTCTTATGAGAATATTATCTGTTGTTGAATGCTTATGCATTAAAGAGGAGTCCATTATCTGTTTTCTATGTTGTCCCGGTATGGATGTCCTAAGTTGAGATCTATCAAAAACGAGAAATCAAATGCGATCTATCTCCTTGGACCTTTGTACAGGCAGTATAGAGGTACCCCTTTGTGACACTTGGTTGAAACATATGTTATGCAATGATAATCCATGTAAATCCAAGCTAATTAGGATAAGGTGCGAGCACTATTGGTATTCTATGCATGAGGCTTGCAACTTATAGGATGTCTTATGCATAACACATATGAATTATTACTACCGTTGACAAAGTTGTTTCTATGTTTTCAAAATGAAAAGCTCTAGCACAAAAATAGCAATCCATGCTTCCCTCTGCGAAGGGCCTTTCTTTTACTTTATGTTGAGTCAGTTTACCTACTTCTTTCTATCTTAGAAGCAAACACTTATGTCAACTATGTGCATTGATTCCTACATACTTGCTTATTTGCATTCATAATATTACTTTGTGGTTACAATTATCCATGAGATATACATGTTGAAGTTGAAAGCAACTGCTGAAACATATATCTTCCTTTGTGTTGCTTCAAAACTTTCTACTAAGAATTTATTGCTTTATGAGTTAACTCCTATGCAAGTCTTATTGATGCTTGTCTTGAAAGTACTATTCATGAAAAGTCTTTGCTATATGATTCAGTTGTTTAATCATTGTCTTTACCATTGCTTCGAATCACTTCATTCATCTCATATGCTTTACAATAGTATTGATCAAGATTATGATAGCATGTCACTTCAGAAATTATCCTTGTTATCGTTTACCTACTCGAGGGCGAGTAGGAACTAAGCTTGGGGATGCTTGATACGTCTCAAACATATCTATAATTTCTTATGTTCCATGCTAGTTTTATGACAATACTCACATGTTTTATATACACTTTACATCATTTATATGCATTTTCCGGCACTAACCTATTAACAAGATGCCGAAGCGCCAGCTCTCGTTTTGTGCTGTTTTTGGTTTCAGTAAATCCTACACAGGAAATATTCTCGGAATTGGACGAAACAAACGCCCAGGGTCTTATTTTTCCACGGAGCTTCCAGAAGACCGAAGAGGATACGAAGTGGGGCCACGAGGCGCCCAAACCACAAGGCCGCGCGGCCAAAGGGGGGCCCGCGCCGCCCTATGGTGTGGGCCCCTCGTCAGCCCTCCGACTCTGCGCTTCCGCCTACTTATACTCTCCGTCGCGAAAACCCTATTACCGAGAGCCACGATACGGAAAAAGTTCCAGAGACACCGCCGCCATCTCGGGGGATTCAGGAGATCGCCTCCGGCACCCTGCCGGAGAGGGGAATCATCTCCTGGAGGACTCTACATCACCATGATCGCCTCCGGACTGATGTGTGAGTAGTTCATCCTTGGACTATGGGTCCATAGCAATAGCTAGATGGTTGTCTTCTCCTCTTGTGCTATCATGTTAGATCTTGTGAGCTGCCTATCATGATCAAGATCGTCTATTTGTAATGCTACATGTTGTGTTTGTTGGGATCCGATGAATATGGAATACTATGTCAAGTTGATTATTGATCTATCATATATGTGTTGTTTATGATCTTGCATGCTCTCTCGTTGCTAGTAGAGGCTCTGGCCAAGTTGATACTTGTGACTCCAAGAGGGAGTATTTATGCTCGATAGTGGGTTCATGCCTCCATTGAATCTGGGACGATGTGACAGAAAGTTCTAAGGTTGTGGATGTGCTGTTGCCACTAGGGATAAAACATCAATGCTTTGTCTAAGGATATTTGTGTTGATTACATTACACACCATACTTAATGCAATTGTCTATTGTTTGCAACTTAATACTGGAAGGGGTGCAGATGCTAACCCGAAGGTGACTTTTTAGGCATAGATGCATGCTGGATAGCGGTCTATGTACTTTGTCGTAATGCCCTAAGTAAATCTCATATTAGTCATCATGATATGTATGTGCATTGTTATGCCCTCTCTATTTTTCAATTGCCCAACTGTAATTTGTTCACCCAACATGCTATTTCTTATTGGAGAGACACCACTAGTGAACTGTGGACCCCGGTCCATTCTTTTACATCTGAATACAATCTACTGCAATCATTGTTCTCTGCTTCTCATTGCAAACAAACATCATTTTCCACACCATACATTTAATCCTTTGTTTACATCAAGCCGGTGAGATTGACAACCTCACTGTTAAGTTGGGGCAAAGTATTTTGATTGTGTTGTGCAGGTTCCACGTTGGCGCCGGAATCCCTGGTGTTGCGCCGCACTACACTCCGTCAGCAACAACCTTCACGTGGCCCTTGAATCCTACTGGTTCGATAACCTTGGTTTCTTACTGAGGGAAAACTTGCTGCTGTACGCATAACACCTTCCTCTTGGGGTTCCCAACGGACGTGTGCTTCACGCGTTATCAGCGTCCTTCATATCAAAGCGCTTGAGCATGTCGTGGAGGTACTTTGCTTGATTGATGAAGGTGCCTTATCGCATTTGCTTGATCTCGAACCCAAGAAAGTACTTGAGTTCACCCATCATTGACATCTCAAACCTATTTGTCATCAACATAGCAAACTCATCATTGAATTTTGTGTTAGTCGAGCCAAATATGATGTCATCTACATAGAGTTGGCATACGAAAAGCTCCCCATTGACTTTCTTAGTAAAAAGAGTGGGGTCAATTTTCCCCACTCCGAAACCACGGTCTTCAAGCAACTCCTTTAGATGCTCATACCAAGCTCTAGGAGCTTGTTTGAGTCCATATAGGGCCTTTTTGAGCTTGAAGACATGGTCCGGGAAATGGGGGTCCTCGAACCCCGGGGGTTGCTTCACATATACTTCCTCATGTAAAGGACCATTAAGAAAAGCACACTTAACATCCATTTGTTGCAACTTAAAGCCATGATGAGAGGCAAAGGCCAAAAGGATACGGATGGACTCAAGCCTTACAACGGGTGCAAAGGTTTCACCAAAGTCCACCCCTTCGACTTGAGAATAGCCTTGTGCCACCAATCTTGCTTTGTTGCGGATGACCATGCCACTTTCATCTTGCTTGTTCTTGAAAACCCATTTGGTGCCGATAACATTGCAGCAATGGTCGGGTCGCTTCATGAGAGTCCACACATCATTCCTCTTGAAGTTGTTGAGTTCCTCCTGCATTGCATTCAACCAATCGGGATCTTTGAGAGCTTCATTAACTTTGAGTGGTTCATCCATTGAGACAAAGGCGTGGTGCTCATAAAAGTTCGCTAATTGCCTCCGGCTGGTTACTTTGCTCTTTATATCACCAATGATATTTTGCAAGGAATGAGACTTGAGACGCAAGTGTCTTGTAGTAGGGTCTTCACGACGAGTGTCGGCTAAAGGAGAACATTCTTGTGAGTCCTCTTGGCCTTCATCACGGTTTAGGTCCTCGCCTTGACCTCCATTGTTGTTGAAAGGGGCATCATTATCATGAGAGCCGGATGGCTCGGGGGTATTAGGAATAGTATTGTCCATAAAGATTATCCCCGAACCACTCGGAGAAGAACTTGAAGTTTGGCCTTGGTAACTTGATGTTGGTTGTTGTGGTAGATAAGCCTGCGGTGAATGTTGTTCTTGAGCTTGTTGAGGTGAACTTGGACTTGATTGTTGTTGTAGTTGTCGAGGTTGAACTTGAGGTTGTTGTAGAGGTTGACTTGCATTTGTAAGATCAATGGAAGAAGCTTGGCCTTGTGGTATAGATGGCTCCACTTGGGTGGAACTTGGTCCTTCCCCGGTACTCATAGAAGGTAGCTCTTGAGGTCGGAGAATGCCAACACCCATCCTTCCTATGGTATCCAGGGGAATTGCATCTCCTTTCTCACAAGAAGCACTTCCCTCCTCCAAAGATATATCATCTTCATCGAATGTCACATCACAAGATTCTACAACACGCCCACTTGACTTGTTTAAGACTCTATAGGCGTGAGAATCCGTAGCATAGCCAACGAAAATTCCTTCTTGAGCTCTTGAATCAAACTTAGATAGGCGTGTGTCTTTGACAAGCACATAACATTTGCATCCGAAGACCTTGAAGTATGACACATTTGGCTTGTTGCCGGTGAGGATCTCATATGGTGTCTTCTCAAGACCTTTGCGAAAGTAGAGACGATTAGTAGCGTGGCATGCGGTAGAGATAGCTTCCGCCCAAAAATTGTAGTTAGACTTGTATTCCATCATCATGGTTCGGGCGGCTTCGATCAAGGTTTGATTCTTCCTTTCGGCGACCCCATTTTGTTGGGGAGTATATGGCGTGGAGTATTACTGTTGGATTCCTTCTTCGCCGAGGAAGTCATCCAAGGTGTGGTTCTTGAACTCCGTTCCATTGTCGCTCCTTATTGCGAGGATCTTGTTGTCGTACTGATGCTAGCACGCAATCGTCGTGCCCGTTGGGAAACCCCAAGAGGAAGGTATGATGCGTACAACGGCAAGTTTTCCCTCAGAAACAAACCAAGGTTTATCGAACCAGTAGGAGCCAAGAAGCACGTTGAAGGTTGATGGCGGTGGAGTGTAGTGAGGCGCAACACCAGGGATTCCGACGCCAACGTGGAACCTGCACAACACAACCAAAGTACTTTGTCCCAACGTAACAGTGAGGTTGTCAATCTCACCGGCTTGCTGTAACAAAGGATTAGATGTATAGTGTGGATGATGATGTTTGCAGAGAACAGTAGAACGAGTATTGCGGTAGATTGTATTTGATGTAAAAGAATGGACCGGGGTCCACAGTTCACTAGAGGTGTCTCTCCCATAAGAATAAGCATGTTGGGTGAACAAATTACAGTTGGCCAATTGACAAATAGAGAGGGCATGACTATGCACATACATGTTATGATGAGTAGTGTGAGATTTAATTGGGAATTACGACAAAGTACATAGACCGCTATCCAGCATGCATCTATGCCTAAAAAGTCCGCCTTCAGGTTATCATCCGAACCCCCTCCAGTATTAAGTTGCAAACAACAGACAATTGCATTAAGTATGGTGCATAATGTAATCAATAAATATATCCTTAGACATAGCATTGATGTTTTATCCCTAGTGGCAACAGCACATCCACAACCTTAGAACTTTATGTCACTGTCCCAGATTTAATGGAGGCATGAACCCACTATCGAGCATAAATACTCCCTCTTGGAGTTACAAGTGAAAACTTGGCCAGAGCCTCTACTAGCAACGGAGAGCATGCAAGATCATAAACAACACATAGATGATAGATTGATAATCAACATAACATAGCATTCACTATTCATCGGATCCCAACAAACGCAACATATAGTATTAAAGATAGATGATCTTGATCATGTTAGGCAGCTCACAAGATCCAACAATGATAGCACAATTAGGAGAAGACGACCATCTAGCTACTGCTATGGACCCATAGTCCAGGGGTGAACTACTCACACATCACTCCGGAGGCGACCATGGCGGTGTAGAGTCCTCCGGGAGATGATTCCCCTCTCCGGCAGGGTGCCGGAGGCGATCTCCTGAATCCCCCGAGATGGGATTGGCGGTGGCGTCGTCTCTGGAAGGTTTTCCGTATCATGGCTATCGGTACTGGAGTTATTATCGACGAAGGCTTCTTATAGGCGAAGAGGTAGGTTTAGGGGCGACGCGAGGGGCCCACACAACAGGCCGGCGCGGCCAGGGCTTGGGCCGCGCCGCCCTATTGTGGTGTCGCCTCGTCGCCCCACTTCGTATCTCCCCCGGTGTTCTGGAAGCTTCGTGGAAAAATAAGATCCTGGGCGTTGATTTCGTCCAATTCCGAGAATATTTCCTTACTAGGATTTCTGAAACCAAAAACAGCAGAAAACAGCAACTGGCTCTTCGGCATCTCGTTAATAGGTTAGTGCCGGAAAATGCATAAATATGACATAAAGTATGTATAAAACATGTAGGTATCATCAAAAAAGTAGCATGGAACATAACAAATTATCGATACGTTGGAGACGTATCAGCATCCCCAAGCTTATTTCCTACTCGTCCCGAGTAGGTAAACGATAACAAAGATAATTTCTGAAGTGACATGCCATCATAATCTTGATCAATACTATTGTAAGCATATGTAATGAATGCAGCGATCCAAAGCAATGGTAAAGACAATGAGTAAACAATTGAATCATATAGCAAAGACTTTTCATGAATAGTACTTTCAAGACAAGCATCAATAAGTCTTGCATAAGAGTTAACTCATAAAGCAATAAATTCATAGTAAAGGTGTTGAAGCAACACAAAGGAAGATTAAGTTTCAGCGGTTGCTTTCAACTTGTAACATGTATATCTCATGGATAGTTGTCAACATAAAGTAATATGATGAATGCAAAATATGCAAGTATGTAAGAATCAATGCACAGTTAACACAAGTGTTTGCTTCTTGAGGTGGGAGGAAATAGGTAAACTGACTCAACATAAAATTAAAAGAATGGCCCTTCGCAGAGGGAAGCATCGATTGCTATATTTGTGCTAGAGCTTTTATTTTGAAAACAAGAAACAATTTTGTCAACGGTAGTAATAAAGCATATGTGTTATTTAAATTATATCCTACAAGTTGCAAGCCTCATGCATAGTATACCAATAGTACCCGCACCTTGTCCTAATTAGCTCGGATTACCTGGATTATCACCGCAATACATATGTTTTAACCAAGAATCACAAAGGGGTACCTCTATGCCGCCTGTACAAAGGTCTAAGGAGAAAGCTCGCTTTGGATTTCTCGCTTTTGATTATTCTCAACTTAGACATCCATACCGGGACAACATAGACAACAGATAATGGAGTCCTCTTTAATGCTTAAGCATTCAACAACAAATAATATTCTCATAAGAGATTGAGGATTGTTTTCCAAAATTGAAACTTCCACCATGGATCATGGCTTTAGTTAGCGGCCCAATGTTCTTCTCTAACAATATGCATGCTCAAACCATTCAACTCATGGTAAATCGCCCTTACTTCAGACAAGACGAACATGCATAGCAACTCACATGATATTCAACAAAGGTAGTTGATGGCGTCCCCAGGAACATGGTTATCGCACAACAAGCAACTTAATAAGAAATAAAATACATAAGTACATATTCAATACCACAATAGTTTTTAGGCTATTTGTCCCATGAGCTATATATTGCAAAGATAAAGGATAGAAATTTAAAGGTAGCACTCAAGCAATTTACTTTGGAATGGCGGAGAAATACCATGTAGTAGGTAGGTATGGTGGACACAAATGGCATAGTTATTGGCTCAAGGATTTGGATGCACGAGAAGTAATCCCTCTCAATACAAGGCTTAGGCTAGCAAGGTTATTTGAAGCAAACACAAGTATGAACCGGTACAGCAAAACTCACATAAAAACATATTGCAAGCATTATAAGACTCTACACTGTCATCCTTGTTGCTCAAAACCTTACTAGAAAATATCTAGACTTTAGAGAGACCAATCATGCAAACCAAATTTCAACAAGCTCTATGTATTTTTTCACTAATAGGTGCAAAGTATATGATGCAAGAGCTTAAACATGATCTATAACAATTGCCAAGTATCAAATTATTCAAGACATTCTACCAATTACCACATGTAGCATTTCCCGTTTCCAACCATATAACAATTAACGAAGTAGTTTCAACCTTCGCCATGAACATTATGAGTAAAGCCTAAGGACATATTTGTCCATATGCAACAGCGGAGCGTGTCTCTCTCCCACACAATGAATTCTAGGATCCATTTTGTTCAAACAAAACAAAAACAAAAACATACAGACGCTCCAAGCAAAGTACATAAGATGTGACGGAATAAAAATATAGTTTCACTAGAGGAACCTGATAATGTTGTCGATGAAGAAGGGGATGCCTTGGGCATCCCCAAGCTTAGATGCTTGAGTCTTCTTGAAATATGCAGGGATGAACCACCGGGGCATCCCCAAGCTTAGAGCTTTCACTCTCCTTGATCATATTGTATCATCCTCCTCTCTTGATCCTTGGAAACTTCCTCCACAACAAACTCAAAACAACTCATTAGAGGGTTAGTGCATAATCAAAATTCACATGTTCAGAGGTGACAAAATCATTCTTAACACTTCTGGACATTGCATAAAGCTAAAAGTTAATGGAACAAAGAAATCCATCAAGCATAGCAAAACAGGCAATGTGAAATAAAAGACAGAATCTGTCAAAACAGAACAGTCCGTAAAGAAGAATTTCTAAGAGGCACCAGACTTTCTCAAATGAAAATTCTCAAATTGAATGAAAGTTGCGTACATATCTGAGGATCACTCACGTATATTGGCAGAATTTTCTGAGTTACCTACAGAGAATTCAGCCCAGATTCGTGACAGCAAGAAATCTGTTTCCGCGCAGTAATCCAAATCTAGTATGAACCTTACTATCAAAGACTTTACTTGGCACAATAATGTAACAAAACTAAGATAAGGAGAGGTTGCTAAAGTAATAACAACTTACAAGACTCAAATATAAAATAAAAGTGTTGTAGTAAAATCATGGGTTGTCTTCCATAAGCGCTTTTCTTTAACGCCTTTCAGCTAGGCGCAGAAAGTGTGTATCAAGTATTATCAAGAGACGAAGAATCAACATCATAATTTGTTCTAATGATAGAATCAAAAGGTAACATCATTCTCTTTCTAGGGAAGTGTTCCATACCTTTCTTGAGAGGAAATTGATATTTAATATTACCTTCCTTCATATCAATAATAGCACCAACGAGTTCAAGAAAAGGTCTTCCCAATATAATGGGACAAGATGCATTGCATTCAATATCCAAGACAACAAAATCAACGGGGACAAGGTTATTGTTAACCATAATGCGAACATTATCAACTCTCCCCAAAGGTTTCTTTGTGGAGTTATCAGCAAGATTAACATCCAAATAACAATTTTTCATTGGTGGCAAGTCAAGCATATTATAGATTTTCTTAGGCATAACAGAAATACTTGCACCAAGATCACATAAAGCATTACAATAAAAATCATTTACCTTCATCTTAATGATGGGCTCCCAACCATCCTCTAACTTCCTAGGAATAGAAGCTTCACGATTTAATTTCTCTTCTCTAGCTTTTATGAGAGCATTTGTAATATGTTTTGTAAAGGCCAAATTTATAGCACTAGCATTAGGACTTTTAGCAAGTTTTTGTAAGAACTTTATAAATTCAGAGATATTACAATCATCAAAATCTAAACCATTATGATCTAAAGCAATGGGATCATTATCCCCAACATTAGAAAAAAAATTAGCAGTTTTATCACAGGCAGTTTCAGCAGTTTTAGCAGGTTCCGACAGTTTTGTAGGCTTTGCATTAGAAGTAGAAACATTGCCAACACAAATTATTTTACCATTGATAGTAGGAGGTGCAGCAACATGTGAAGCATTAGCATTACTAGTGGTGGTAATAGTCCAAACCTTAGCTACATTGTTATCTTTAGCATTTTCTTCTTTTTCCCACCTAGCACGCAATTCGGCCATCAATCTTATATTCTCATTAATTCTAACTTGGATGGCGTTTGCTGTAGCAAATGACTTAATATCTTTATTTTCATTAGGCATAACTTTCGATTTCAAAAGATCAACATCAGCAGCAAGACTATCGACTTTAGAAGCAAGTATATCAATTTTCCCAAGCTTTTCTTCAACAGATTTGTTAAAAGCAGTTTGTGTACTAATAAATTCTTTAAGCATGGATTCAAGTCCAGGGGGTGTATTCCTATTATTGTTGTAAGAATTCACATAAGAATTACCATAACCGTTACCATTATTATAAGGATATGGCCTATAGTTGTTACTAGAATTGTTCCGATAAGCATTGTTGTTGAAATTATTATTTTTAATGAAGTTCACATCAACATGTTCTTCTTGGGCAACCAATGAAGCTAAAGGAACATTATTAGGATCAACATTTGTCCTACCATTCACAAGCATAGACATAATAGCATCAATCTTATCACTCAAGGAAGAGGTTTCTTCGACAGAATTTACCTTCTTACCTTGTGGAGCTCTTTCCGTGTGCCATTCAGAGTAATTAATCATCACATTATCAAGAAGCTTTGTTGCGTCGCCTAGAGTGATGTACATAAAGGTACCTCCAGTAGCTGAATCCAATAAGTTCCGCGAAGAAAAATCCAGTCCTGCATAAAAGGTTTGGATGATCATCCAAGTAGTCAGTCCATGGGTAGGGCAATTTTTAACCAAAGATTTCATTCTTTCCCAAGCTTGGGCAACATGCTCATTATACAATTGTTTAAAATTCATTATGCTACTTCTCAAAGATATAATTTTAGCAGGAGGATAATATCTACCAATAAAAGCATCCTTGCATTTAGTCCATGAATCAATACTATTCTTAGGCAGAGATAGCAACCAATCTTTAGCTCTTCCTCTTAATGCGAAAGGAAACAATTTTAATTTTATAATGTCACCATCTACATCCTTATACTTTTGCATTTCAGTTCAACAAAATTATTGAGATGGGCAGCAGCATCATCAGAACTAACACCAGAAAATTGCTCTCTCATAACAAGATTCAGTAAAGCCGGTTTAATTTCAAAGAATTCTGTTGTAGTAGCAGGTGGAGCAATAGGTGTGCATAAGAAATCATTATTATTTGTGGTTGTGAAGTCACACAACGTAGTATTTTCAGGAGTACCCATTTTAGCAACAGTAAATAAAACAAACTAGATAAAGTAAATGCAAGTAACTAATTTTTTTGTGTTTTTAATATGGCAAACAAGATAGCAAATAAAGTAAAGCTAGCAACTAATTTTTTTGTATTTTGATAAAATGCAGCAAACAAAGTTCTAAATAAAATAAAGCAAGACAAAAACAAAGTAAAGAGAATGGAAGTGGAGACTCCCCTTGCAGCGTGTCTTGATCTCCCCGGCAACGGCGCCAGAAAATTGTCTTGATGCTAGCACGCAATCGTCGTGCCCGTTGGGAAACCTGATACGTCTCCAACGTATCGATAATTTCTTATGTTCCATGCCACTTTAATGATGATATCTACATGTTTTATGCATACTTTATGTCATATTTATGCATTTTCCGGCACTAACCTATTAACAAGATGCCGAAGAGCCAGTTGTTGTTTTCTGCTGTTTTTGGTTTCAGAAATCCTAGTAAGGAAATATTCTCGGAATTGGACGAAATCAACGCCCAGGGGCCTATTTTCACACGAAGCTTCCAGAAGACCGAAGATGATACGAAGTGGGGCAATGGGGCGCCGACACACTAAGGCGGCGCGGCCTGGGCCTTGGCCGCGCCGGCCTGTTGTGTGGGGCCCTCGTGTGGCCCCCTGACCTATCTCCTCCGCCTACTTATAGCCTTCGTCGTGAAACCCCCAGTACCGAGAGCCACGATACGGAAAACCTTCCGCAGACGCCGCCGCCGCCAATCCCATCTCGGGGGATTCAGGAGATCGCCTCCGGCACCCTGCCGGAGAGGGGAATCATCTCCCGGAGGACTCTACACCACCATGGTCGCCTCCGGAGTGATGAGTGAGTAGTTCACCCCTGGACTGTGGGTCCATAGCAGTAGCTAGATGGTCGTCTTCTCCTAATTGTGCTTCATTGTCGGGTCTTGTGAGCTGCCTAACATGATCAAGATCATCTATCTGTAATGCTATATGTTGTGTTTGTTGGGATCCGATGGATAGAGAATACTATGTTATGTTGATTATCAATCTATTACCTATGCGTTGTTTATGATCTTGCATGCTCTCGTTATTAGTAGAGGCTCGGCCAAGTTTTTACTCTTAACTCCAAGAGGGAGTATTTATGCTCGATAGTGGGTCCATGCCTCCATTAAATGCGGGACGATGACGGAAAGTTCTAAGGTTGTGGATGTGTTGTTGCCACTAGGGATAAAACATCGATGCTATGTCCGAGGATGTAGTTATTGATTACATTACGCGCCATACTTAATGCAATTGTCTGTTGTTTTCAACTTAATATCGGAAGGGGTTCGGATGATAACCTCGAAGGTGGACTTTTTAGGCATAGATGCATGCTGGATAGCGGTCTATGTACTTTGTCGTAATGCCCAATTGAATTTCACAATACTCATCATAACATGTATGTGCATGGTCATGCCCTCTTTATTTGTCAATTGCCCAACTGTAATTTGTTCACCCAACATCCTATTTATCTTACGGAGAGACACCTCTAGTGAACTGTGGACCCCGGTCCTTTCTTTTAATCGAATACAATCTACTGCAATACTTGTTCTACTGTTTTCTGCAAACAATCATCATCCACACTATACATCTAATCCTTTGTTACAGCAAGCCGGTGAGATTGACAACCTCACCGTTTCGTTGGGGCAAAGTACTTTGGTTGTGTTGTGCAGGTTCCACGTTGGCGCCGGAATCCCTGGTGTTGCGCCGCACTACATCTCGCCGCCATCAACCTTCAACGTGCTTCTTGGCTCCTACTCGGTTCGATAAACCTTGGTTTCTTACCGAGGGAAAACTTGCCGCTGTACGCATCACACCTTCCTCTTGGGGTTCCCAACGGACGCATGCTGTACGCGTATCAAAACTCCAAGAGAAAGGTATGATGCGTACAGCGGCAAGTTTTCCCTCAGTAAGAAACCAAGGTTTATCGAACCAATAGGAGCCAAGAAGCACGTTGAAGGTTGATGGCGGCGGAGTGTAGTGCGGCGCAACACCAGGGATTCCGGCGCCAACGTGGAACCTGCACAACACAACCAAAGTACTTTGTCCCAACGTAACGATGAGGTTGTCAATCTCACCGGCTTGCTCGTAACAAAGGATTAGATGTATAGTGTGGATGATGATGTTTGCAGAGAACAATGAGAACGAGTATTGTAGTAGATTGTATTCGATGTAAAAGAATGGACCGGGGTCCACAGCTCACTAGAGGTATCTCTCCCATAAGAATAAGCATGTTGGGTGAACAAATTACGATTGGGAAATTGACAAATAGAGAGGGCATGACCATGCACATACATGTTATGATGAGTAGTGTGAGATTTAATTGGGCATTACGACAAAGTACATAGACCGCTATCCAAGCATGCATCTATGCCTAAAAAGTCCACCTTCAGGTTATCATCCGAACCCCTCCGATATTAAGTTGCAAACAACGACAATTGCATTAAGTATGGTGCGTAATGTAATCAATAAATATATCCTTAGACATAGCACCGATGTTTTGTCCCTAGTGGCAACAACACATCCACAACCTTAGAACTTTCCGTCACCGTCCTGCATTTAATGGAGGCATGCACCCACTATCGAGCATAAATACTCCCTCTTGGAGTTACAAGTAAAAACTTGGCCAGAGCCTCTACTAGCAACGGAGAGCATGCAAGATCATAAACAACACATAGATGATAGATTGATAATCAACATAACATAGCATTCACTATTCATGGGATCCCAACAAACGCAACATATAGTATTACAAATAGATGATCTTGATCATGTTAGGCAGCTCACAAGATCCAACAATGATAGCACAATTAGGAGAAGACGACCATCTAGCTACTAGGATTTCGTCCAATTCCGAGAATATTTCCTTACTAGGATTTCTGAAACCAAAAACAGCAGAAAACAGCAACTGGCTCTTCGGCATCTCGTTAATAGGTTAGTGCCGGAAAATGCATAAATATGACATAAAGTATGTATAAAACATGTAGGTATCATCAATAAAGTAGCATGGAACATAAGAAATTATCGATACGTTGGAGACGTATCACGTACTTGCGTTGAACTTGGTTGGCAAACTCCATCATGGTCCGTTGAGTCTCACTCTTGTACTTGAAGAAGAATACCCAACAATAGCGTGAATAGTCATCAACAATGACGAGGCAATACTTCTTTCCTCCATAACTTTCATGAGACGGTGCACCGAAGAGATCAACATGTAGGAGCTCCAAGCATCTTGCGGTAGAGATGATAGTCTTGGCCTTGTGAGGAGCTCCATGCATTTTTTCTTGTACGCAAGCCCTACAAACACGATCTTTGCGAAAAGAGACATCTTCTTTTAGTCCGAGAATGTGGCCACCCTTGTGGAGACTTTGCAAAGTCCTCATGTTGACATGGGCTAGTCGGCGATGCCATAACCAACCCTTGTCACCTTTGGCGAATAGGCAAAGAGCGGAAGATGTTGTCTTTCCGGAGAAATCGACAACATACAATCCGTTCTCTACATATCCAACAAAAGCTACATTGAGTGTCTTGCTCCACAAGAGGACCACCATATGTTCATCAAAGAATGTGCATAGACCCATACGAGCAATTTGATGAACGGAGAGTAAATTATAACCAAGGGTCTCGACAAGGAGGACATTCACAAGTGAGATGTCGGGTGTTACCACCACCTTGCCAAGACCCAATACCTTAGAGCACGTGTTGTTGCCATATGATACGGTAGAGTGAGAAGGCTCGAGGTTGACAACAATATTCTTGCTTCCGGTCATATGACTTGTGGCTCCACTATCAACCACCCACTTAGCGCCACCGGAAGCTTAGTCCTACAAGGAATCAAGTCCTGGATTTAGGTACCCATTTTTCAATGGGTCCTAGCATGTTAGTAACAAGGGGTTTGGGAACCCAAATAGTCCAATCAACATTGTCCTTTTGAGGACCAATAAAGCGAGCACGAATATGTCCATAGTAATCAACAAAAAGAACATGAGAAGGGTTGTTAGAGCCGGCGAAACCCTTCGAGGTGGAGTTGGGTACTCCATCCCTTCTTGAGCTAGCATTGCTCTCTTCAAGGTTGATCTCCATGTTCTCCTTGTTCTTCTTCTTCTTCTTTGTCCTCTTATTCCTCTTCCTCTTTGGCTTGATAGCCGCTCCTCCTTCATTGCAAGAGCCCTTTTTGGCTCCATCTTTAGCTTCAATGACTCCTTCCAAGTACTTGGCTTGAACTTGGAGTCTATCAACTTTGGCCTTCAAACGGTTGACTTCATCTTCATGCTCCGGGTGAGGATGGCAAATATCAAACACTTGGACTTCCTTTGCCTTGTTCACCCGGAAGTGTTCCATCAAAGCTTCTTCTTGGAGAGCATTCATCTTCATGAGTAAGCGCTTGTCACTCTCCATCTTGGCAATGTCACTTTCATGAGTGCAACACGCACGGTCCTTGCTCAAAGGAAAGTACTCCTTCAATGCTTCCTCTTGCATGGAATTGACCTCCATGAGCTTGGCTTCCCTTCTCTTCAAGGCGGCTATTTCCTCCTCATGATCACAACAAGTGTCCTTCTCCTTGCTCATGCGGAGACATTCCACCAAAGACTCTTCTTGCTTGCTACTCAAACTCAATAGCTTGGCCTTGGTGGTCTCAAGAGCGGCAATTTCTTCATCATGATTGCAACATGAGGTCTTCTCTTTAAACATGCGGTAATATTCATCCAAGGCTTCTTCTTGAAGAGCATTGACTTCCAAGAGAAGAGCATTGTGCCTCCTCAAGGAAGTAACTTGATCAACAAGCTCATCATGACAAGAGTTGGGGTCTTCATCATCTTTCTCTTTGTTGGCTTCCTCAAGAGAGAGCATCTTCTTTTTGAGCTCACCAATCAACTCAAGAGCATGGTCTCGATCCTTGGTGAGTCGAGAAACAATAGCTTCGGTGGAGTCTTCAAGGACGATGACACTAGCTTCAAGAGACATGCGCAGATTTCGTTCATCATCAAGCTCCTCTTTGAGAGAGGCAATCTCATTTGCTGCTTCCCTTTCCAACCTCTCCTTCTCCTCTATAAGGGCCGCACTGAGTTGGCTCAAGAGAGCCCCAACATGAGTCTTGGTATCCCCTTGCATGTTAGTGAGAAAAGAATCCAAACCCATAATCTCATGTTTAACGGTGAGACTAGTGGCATCATTAATATATAAGGTATTAGTCGAGGATGATGGTTTGGAGGGGGATTTTACCTCCGTGGATGCCTTTGCCATAAGGCAACGAGCATTGTTGGTGATGAGGTTCTCATTGGGAGAGTCGAAGAGGGAGATAGAGGGAGTGGTAATGGTGATGGCGACCACTCTCTCTCCTTCCTTGTTGGAGCTCTTGTCCCCACGTTCTTCATCTTCGTCGGAGGAGTACTCCTCTCGAATGATGAAGGCTCTAGGCTTCTTGGTGTAGGATACCTTGTCGTCATCGGACTTGGGGAGAACTTGGAGAATCCTTTGGAGAGTGACTTGAACTTTTCCTTGCGGATAAGCCTTCCACCATGATCTCCTCTTCTCTCAAACATACAATCCGCGACAAAATGATTCTTGTCGCTGCAATTGTAGCATGTTCTTCCCCTTTGCCCCTCCCTTGGGCTCTTGGAGAGACTTCTTGGAGAATCACGAGATCTTCTTGGTCTTGTGCTTCGGGACTTGTTTCCATCCCAAAATTTCTTGGCGGCGAGAGCCATGTGCTCATGATAATTCATCTTGAGATCATCCGGTCCCCACTCAACGGGATCCTCATCTCTTTCACTATCCTCATGTACCCTCCTCTTCAATGCAAGGTTGGGCTTGCGGGAGTTGTGGGCGCGGGCAACAAGATCCTCCGCATTCTTCTTGGAGATGTCCAAAGCGATGACTTCGCTAAGAACTTCATCGGATGTCATAGCACGGAAGGAGGCGTTTTGGTGGATGGCCGTCAACTTCACTTCCTCATAAGGGAGGAGAGCGTTGTAGAACTTGTGCTTGATCCAATGGTCATCCACAAACGTTGCTCCAAGATCTTGCATTTGTACGGCAAGAGCGATGAGGCGCCGATACATTTCTTCGGGGGACTCTCCTTCAATCATGACGAAGTTGTCGGCCATATTGTTCACTTCATCAAAACAAGAGCTTTGGATGCTTGCATTTCCGAGGAAGAGCTTCTCAAGTTTATCCCATGCTTCCTTGGCGGTCTTGAGCGAGCGGATGTGAGCGCGGTCCTTGGGCGTGATGGCCATGTGAATCATGTTGATGGCGGTGGCGTTGAGTTGGTCATCTACCACTTCTCTTCTTGTCAAGCTCTTTGGGTCTCATGGTGAATAGCCCTCCTCGATGATACGCCAAAGCTCGGTAGATGCGCTGCGCACATGAGAACGCATTAAGAATTGCCAATTTTCAAAGTTGTTTGACTCAAGTAACGGTGGTGAACCATGCGACAAGATATGTGGCATAGGTATTGGAACGTTTATGGTGTAATCACTTGGTGGTGGCACCTCATGATAACCCCCTAGACGTTCCGCAACCGGTGTCCCATCCTTCCCCTTTGTTGAAGTGCCGGTCTCCCCAAGCCCTTCCTTTTGTGGATCAATTGTCGTTTGCGCGACAAAATCAACAAGAGGAAAGAGGTTAGCTTTTGGTGGGGGATCCTCGGCACTTGCTTTAGGATCAACGATAGGGTTCGGTTTTTGAGCAACCAACTCCATCATCATCGCATTCATTTATATAATGATGGATGACTCCAATTTCTTGAGATCATCCAACGTAGCTGTTGTGGTATCGACGGGAGATGATGGAGCGGGTGGCACAAGGGAAGGTGACCCATTCTTATCCACCTCTTGTTCGGCCATTTTTTAGGCGGTAAAGCCCGAGGAAGAAAACCTTGCTCTGATACCACTTGAATGGATCGTAGCGAACAAGAGGGGGGGTGAATGGCGCTATGGCAAGTTTTAGTCTTTTTCTATTTTAGTGCAACCGAAGGTAAAGGTGAGAACTTTAGCGATAGCGGTGATCCTACAATGATCCTAGGACAAGTGAAACAAGTAAAGGAATCAACAAGATAGTAAGAGTAAGGAGCGAGACAACCGGGGGCGCGGAGACGAGGCGAGGTTTGTTTCCCGCAGTTCCTTCCACAATAGGAAGTACGTCTTCATTGAGGAGGTGCTAGTCTCACACAAGAGACTAGACGGCCACACCACGAAGGAAGGCCTCACCTTCTTCCCCGAGAGAGCTCCACGAAGGTGCTCTCCCTCTTCCACTAAGGCACCGGTCGAGGCGGTGATTCCTTCACAAGGTTGGGGCGAGCTCCACACACAAGGATGCTCCCAACACCCTATGGAGCTAGTACATCAACAAGCTAGCCTCCATAGCTGCACATCTCCAATGTCCCACCATAGGAACCCTACTACCAAGATCCACTAAGGAGTAGCTTGTATTGGTGAAATCTCTCTTGGTAGAACTATAGATCGGGGTCTCCTCCACCACTCCTCAAAGTTTGGGCAAGATTGGTTGGATGGTTGGGGAGATCCTCAAGGATTAAGCTCAGCAACAATGGAGGAGAGAGAGAGGGAAGAGATAAAATCGTGTTGGGGAAGAAGGGGCCCTTAAATAGGCTCCTCCAAATCCAACCGTTATGTCCAGTTTTTGCCTAAGCGGTACTACCGCTTTGGGTAAGCGGTACTACCGCTCTGAGTTCGAATTCCCCAGATCTGGTCCACGTGGACACAGAGAGGTACTACCGCTCGAGGTACCGCAACAGGGTCCAAACCTTACTGGACTCGAAGAGGTACCGGAGCGGTACCAGAGCGGTACTGCCATAACTAGTTACGGTACCTAGGCGGTACCGTGAGCGGTACTACCGCTCCAGGTACTGCAGGGGTACCGCAACTCGTATTCTGGGTCAATCTCAGTGCAGACTCAGAGCGGTACCGTGGGCGGTACCTATAGGGGTAGCGGTACTACCGCTACAGGTACCGGTAGTACCGGCCTGGGTAAAACTGGCTTTCTCCCCTTTTTCTCTCCAGCCATGTCACCTCGCGATACACACACAAAACCAGAAAACCTATCAACTACGCTTCAGTCTTCCGATCTTGACGTGTCCAGCGAGGTCACCGTGCACTTGCAAATCTAACAATGATACTCAAGGCACACGGTGAGATTACTCAAGTGTTTTCGTCAAACACACAAAACTTGGGGTTTAAACTTTACTCTTACAGTTGTGCTCTGATACTAAATGTGCATGTCTACTCTATCAAGGAACAAACTTCATTACTAGGTGTGCTCTGATGCTGAATGTTTTTGCCCAAGATATATAAGATTAATTATAATCATTCATCTTGACGGAATGGGCATGCTGTTTGGCCTAGCATTGTTTAGACCATTAGCTAGCTCAACCGGCCGTCTCGAAGTAGCGAATTTGTACCGGTGTATGAATCCAGGAAGCCCATGAAACCCATAATAAAATAGAGGACTTGGAAGCACCGAAGCCCGAGGAACCAAACGTAGAGAACAACTAAAAGCCCATCAAGTAGTTGACATTGACATAAGCTTATTGTATTTGTAATCGAGCCGGATTGGATTTCGAGACCTAGCCTCGCATATAAAGGCTGGATTGACTCGTGGCATACTCATTGTAACCCTAGATCGATTCTAGTAACCTAGTGATTTTGTGTTTTCCATCAATAACATCAGACTCTCTTATTTGTCTGATAAGATGTACAAATCACCAGCGCACCTCTTTCCTTGATACCCAAGTCCATTACCATGGACATTGGCGCGGCGTGTGTGAAATCTGGGGGATTGGAGTCATGAATTTGACGGCTCTTTCTTCACCAAGCAACAACTCGACGACTATCGGTGGCCAGATCCGTTTTGGCCGTCTCCTAGTCTTCGACAACCTCGGCCAGGGGATGGATTTGACGATCATAAGTATCAACTTTCACGTCAGGTCATGAGGTACTCTTCGCCTCTCGGACCCAATCTGTTCGGGTCGATCGGCTACGAGCTCCGTACCAGGTGCAACGTCGATATCTTCAATCGGATCCACAAGTGAGACAAACTCGCCTCCAACCACCATGAACAACTACGACTCCGCCACAATCTGGGGATCTCGCCGATCTTTTCGACGGTGTCTCCTCTACTATGAAAGCGAGCTATAAGTCCTTCACTGCTGACGAATAAACTTCTCATCTTTTTTGATATTTTATGCGCACACATCAATCAGTAATTGTGTGCTTCGACAAAACAGTCAGCCCAAAGCAGTAAAAAAATGGCAAGTGAAGGTACCATATAGTATCCCTGATGATTTGGCTATCCTATCTTTTTCTCCCTTAGCTCCAATTGGCAGATAATTTCTTTGCTTAGGTGTTTGGTGACAATGACTGAAAGCCTCCCTGTCCCCCAACAAAGATTTGTCATACCGATTCAAACAAAATCGAAAAACCTCACGTTTCTTACACTCAAACAACTTGTACCTGATTAATTAACCATGCTCGGATTAATTATACGGTCACAGAGGAAGAAACCTCAGTCATTTTCACACAATTATACGCAGAAAGAGTTGGGTTAGCCTTCTAGCTAGAAGGGTCCTTGACTCCTTGTACAAACGTTCTTCTCTCTCCACGCGTTGCGTGACCGCGAGCCTGCTGCCGGCCGCTGCCGGCCGGGAACCAAGTCCGTCCATCGCTCCCGCCATAATTTAAATCCAACAGGGCGGTAAATTTCCAGTCCTACCCCTAATCCTCTGTTCTGGCGACCCAAAAAACTGCTGCCCAATTCAGACATTTCAGCCTCTCGCCACCTGCTTCGGAAATCCAAGACCGTCGAAACAAAACCATCCCCATCGTCGAGTGTCCTGCTCACCGCGGGCGGCACGCGAGTCGACTCATCCAGCGCAGACATGGCAGCACCGATGCCGACGTACTCTGCCGTCGTCGCGCACGCCTCCGCGTTCCTCGGCGAGCTCATCGCCGACCCGCTCCTCCGGCGCCACCTCCTCTCCGCCGCGGCCGCCGCGGACGGCGGCGGTGGCCAGCACACGGCCGCCACGCTCCAGGCGCTCTCCCTCATCTCGGACGCGCTCGACACGGCCCCGTCCGCCTCGCCGTCGCCGTCCTCGCTCCGCGCCGCCGAGCGCCTCCTGCTCTCTCTCCCCGCGGCCACCCCGCTCTCCTGCCTCCTCTCCGCGATCGCCTCCGCCGCGCGGCGCCGCGGCGGCGCGCCGTCCGCCGCGTCCGCCGTGCTCGACCTCTTCGTCCTCGACCCGGCGCTCGCGCGCCACGAGCTCGCGCCCGCGGCCTTCGAGGCGCTCTTCGCGCCGCGCCTCCTCCCCGTCATGCGCCACTTCGCCACGCGCCGCGCGTCGGCCGCCGCCGCCGTGGCCTCCGCGGCGCAGTTCCGCGAGGACAGCAGGTCCGACGAGACGGCCGCGCTGTCCGCGATGAGGGTTCTGTCGCTCATGAGCGGCGCCCAGGCGCAGGAGATGAGGGGCCTGGAGCGAGAGTACGAGATGGTGCTCGACGTCAACTGCAAGGCCTACGCGCTCTACCTGAAGAAGATCCTCGAAGCCGGAGAGACGGAAAGGCTTTCACCGCCGCCTCCTCCTCCGGAGCTTGTTTTCACAGTCGGAGACGGCGACATGAGCGCCGGCGACGAGGAAGCCTCGACGGACGCCGATGATGGGGCTCTCAGCTTCGTGCGGGACAATGTAATACTCTACATGCACACACACGCTACGTTCTTTCCACATTGATTTCAGCGAGCTCACCGTGAAGTTTTGCAGCCGATGTGGGCGGAGGCGGAGGGCGACCTGTACCCGCGGCAGGGGAGCATCAAGGGACGGAGGGAACTGATGAGGCCGCCGAGCCTGTACCCGCAGCGCGTGTCGCCGCACCTCATAGTGCAGCAGCAAAGGCAGTCACCGCAGGTCGGAAGATCGGGAAGATGGAGCCCAGCGCCCAGACTCCGAGAAGAGCCCTCGCCGGCCACGCCTTCCGACGACAGCACGGAGGATTCTTCCATCGAGCTCTACACCGGCAAACAGGTTTGTGCTAGTGTATCTGAACCTTTTCTTAGATGATATCTGAACCTTTGACGCGTTCTGAAACGAAAGATGCAATTGGTACTTAATTAAGCCGGTCGTTCAATATAGAATCCGAGTGATCAAAAGGATTAGTACGGACTACTAGCTGTACTAGCTAGATAAACACTTCACTGCATGATTTGTTTGGATGCCGGCCTAGGATAATCTTCCAAGCAGGAGTAAGTACTAGTAGATAGAAGGAATTAGGCTCCATTTTTGCATTGCATGACAGTCCTCTTTGACTGACAATCTTGTCTTATTTAGATTTTAGAGCATCCGTATCCCTAGATGCTAAAGAGACGTTGAAGGTGAGAGAAATGGCTAGAACCAGTTCTTTGAACTTTTCAATGAAAATTCAGGTGGTGGACTTCGACCCCACGTGACCATTCGAAAAGGACGCTTACCGTTTAGCACCGAGTGTAAGCTTATTCAGGGTTTTTTTTTTAAATTCCACTTGTTATAAGTTGAGCAGTTGAGTTAACTTTTTTTTTTCTAATCTCCGCAAACGACTCAAAATAATAACCAGGTTAACAATAAATCCGTTGCTGATCAACGTAGTATTTTTTATTTTATTTTTGAAATTTAGTATTATTACTTAGATTATGTATGATGGTACTCTGGTTTGCTTAATACTGTAACGTTCACTAACTGCATTGTAGAAATTTGTGAACTTCAACTTTTAAAATAAGTTCAGTATAACATTAAACGGTCGTCTAAGTATACTGGGAATGTGACAAATTAAATCCAAGTTGCAAACCATAACATGACAATATATTTAATATTTTTATTTCGGTTGATAAGTTGTTGATTTTCTATGGCACATGACACTAAACATCTTAAAATTGAAACTACACTTAAAATGCAGTTTCTATATGTAAAGTACTACAAAAAATAAATTATTACGAAGAATCCACAAAAGTGACCGAAAAACTTCACAAAAGCAACTAAAAAAAGGCTGAAATACCACTCAATAAAACGTGGCTAGCTTTTTTTCAAAATGGGAGCAAAATCCCAGCCTCTGCATCGATCGATGCACACATCTTTTTATTGCATTATTCAGAGTAACGGATCAGTTATATAGTTGCACATCTCATGGATCACAGCCTTTTATGGCTAGTATTTAAAAATATTTCTTAGTCCACTAAATTACTAGATATCAAGTTTAGAGGTAGACCTAAGAGCTTAATGTAGACTAAAGAGTGCCGTAAGCCCCTTAAGATTGCATTCCATAAAATAAATACAATATTTAAAATTCACGTAGAGACTAGCCCCCTCTTATCCGTGCAACCTATTTGCCTTCAAGTCATGGCCATATCAAACAAAATACAATATTTAGAGCATCCGTATCCCTAGATGCTAAAGAGAATTTAAAGGTGAGAGAAATTGCTAGAACCAGTTCTATGAACTTTTCAGTGAAAATTCTGGTGGTGAACTTCAACCCCACGTGACCATTCGAAAAGGACGCTTACCGTCTAGCACCGAGTGCTAAGCTTATTTAGGGGGTATTTTGAAAATTCCACTTGTTATAAGTTGAGCAGTTGAGTTAACTGTTTTTTTTCTAATCTCCGCAAACGACTCAAAATGATAACCAGGTTAACAATATATCCATTCCTGAGAGACCAACGTAGTATTTTATATTTTCGTTTTGAAATTTACTATGACTTACTTGGACTATATATAATGGTACTCTGGTTTGCTTAATACACTAACTGCTTTGCTGAAATTTCTGAACTTCAACTCTGGTTCAGGGCAATCCAAGTATATATACCGAGAATGTGAAAAGATATATGTAAGTCGCAAATCATAACATGGCTACAAATTTAATATTTTATTTGGGTTGATAAATTGTTGATTGTCTCTATGGCACATGAGACTGAACATCTCAAAACAGAAATTTCACTTAAAGTGCAGTTACAATATACAAAGAACTACGAAATCAAATTTTAAGAAAAATCCACAAAGGTCACTGAAACTTCATAAAACATGACCGCAACTAAAAAACACAGAAATACCACTCAGCAAAACGTGGTGAGAACTTCAAAATATTTCCAAGTCAACTAAATTACTAGTTATCGAGTTTAGGGGTAGAACTTCCTGTAGACTAAATAGTGCCATGAGCACCTTAAGTTTGCATTCCATCGAACAATATACAATATTTAAGATTCATGTAGTAATGTTTGAACTAGAGATTAGCCCCTCTTATCCGTGCAACTTATTATCCTTGAAGTCATGGCCCCATACTTTAGCAAAATTATCTTTGATTAGGATCTCCTCTAGAGTACCGACCAAAAACAAATCTTTAGAGGAAACTTAAGCCTGCCGATGAATTTCTTCTAGAGGACAATGTTTCCATTAGCTATATCTGCCTACATGGACATAACCCAAAAAAAAAACTCCAGAAGTACAAAGGTTCAAACGAAAAACGAATGTCTCGTAGGATTGAATAACATACATTCACCGCTAAACCAAATGAGGCTAGACCGTCCATTCATCACTAGATAAAACTCAACAAAAAATACTAACATTCAAAAAAAGTTATATTTAAAATAGTAGGTATCGTGACATGTTTTCGCTACAGAATGCAGCGAAGTGTTTGTATTGTTGACTAAGAGGTATATCTCCAAGCAAAGAATCTTCCAGAAATCTGTTAGTTGTGCTATCATCGACAATAATCGAGTCCGCGATAAAAAAAAACTCGTCCTTTTTAGATAGCCATTCTTGGAAACAAGAATAAGTAGGTTTTGTTGCCACTTGTTTTTTTGATAATATATCACTATTCAAAATATATCAATTACACCTGAACTCTACACCAACAACATAACAAGATATAGTCAAGACAATGAGGATGCACATAGCCAAATTGTTACCAAAGTAAAGAAAAAAGATCAATTGAACAACTACAACAACCACGAATGATGTCAACCTGATGGTACCAAATGAGGTACTCTGAGAACGACACGTCCAGGAAGGGAAATGTTCTTTGGAACTCAATTATGACAACAATATATCTAATTGACTCACTCGTGGTGTATGGTTGAGTCGATGATGAGAGTTGGAACTACTGTTATCGCTATGTTGTCGGTTGTGACACTCGAGAGAAAGTCCTACAACACCCATCCTCATTTTGCAACTTAAAGAACCGGGTAAACATTTGTTTTCAATTTAAGATTATCCATTTAAATACTCCTTGTTCTCATGGCATGCACAAAATAAACTTCACTTTGTTAAATGACATTTCTTCTTATGCCTATAAGTCATCACTGTGCCAGAAGAATCTAGGTTTGTAGTAATAAACATATTGTAAATTTAGAGGCACATCAAAGAATGACATCAGTGGATTGGTGATTATATCATTTATAAAGAAAAGTCACGCCCATATGAAAACAATTTACCCATGACCCTTTCCACTCTTTATTAGTGAAAACCTAGATGATTTAATGAGTTTAATGTTAGGCCCTGTCATGTGTAATTTTATGTGACTTACTACCTCCATCTTAAAGTTTAAGGCTTAAATTATTTTTAGAAAATCAAACGATGTCAAGTTTGACTAAGTTTTTACCAGAAATTATTAACATGCGAAATACAAAATTAATATAATTAAATAGATAATAAAATATATTTCCGAAAGGTATCTACATATATTGTATTGTATTTGTTGTTGATAGATTGTTCTAAAAGTTTGATCAAATTTTACTTGGTTTGACTTTTCAAAAAACAATGCCTTAATCTTTGGCATGAAGGTAGTATATTTTTAAAATGATAAATAGTACTACGCACTAGCCAGATAACCCTTTCAAATTGTGAAGTCGATTTTGTAATAAACCTATTAGAAGAAAATGGCATTGTTTTTACAACTAGTTTCTGCTCGGAAGCATCGAAGAAGACAATCCTTGTTGGCTTCTCCGGATGATGAGCCATTTCTGGCTACGTAGACGAGAAACCACATTTTCTAAAACTGAGTTCCCAATGCTTGTTTTCTTGTCTCGTAGGAAAAGCACGCGGCGTCGCCTCTGTCCAAGCCACGTAAAGCGCAGCCACGCGATGACGACGGCGCCGGCTGGGCCCGTTCTTCTCCGGAGCCATCGAGGTAAGCCACCCTGCGCCCCTCCAAGACAGCATTCTCCAGCCTTGCACCGGCGTTACCGAGACAAGCTCTGATCGCGGCCCCTGTCGGATTTTCTTACATACAGCTCCCCGATGGGCGGCTACGCCGACCTGGCGCGGCAGCAGCAGGTGGCGTCGACGCCCAAGGACTTCGTGTGCCCGATCACCAGCCAGGTGTTCGACGACCCCGTCACGCTCGAGACCGGCCAGACCTACGAGCGCCGCGCCATCCAGGAGTGGCTCGACCGCGGCAACGCCACCTGCCCCATCACCCGCCAGCACCTCAACGTCGGCAGCCTCCCCAAGACCAACTACGTCCTCAAGCGCCTCATCGCCGGCTGGCTCGAGCAGAACCCGCCCGCCACGCCGGCGCCGCCCATCACGCCCATTACTCCCGCCACGCCCGCGCTGCCGGTGGCGAGGACGCCTTCCGCGAGGATGGAGGCCCCGCCGCCCCTTCCCTTCAAGATCAACTCGCCGTCCCCGGACAACACCGGCAGCCAGGCCAGCGCGCCCTCGCCCACCAGCGTCATCGTGCAGGCCTCCGTGGACAGCGCCATCGGCGAGCTCCGCGCCGCGGTGTCCTGCCTCTGCACGTCCGAGGAGCTGGCCGAGTCGGAGAAGTCCGTGCTCAGGATCGAGCGGCTCTGGCGCGAGGCCGGCGCCGCGGAGCACGCGTTCTTCTCCGCGCTGGCCAAGCCCGCCGTCATCAACGGCTTCGTGGAGATCCTCTTCAACTCCGTCAGCGCGCAGGTGCTGCAGGTGGCCGTCTTCCTCCTCGCCGAGCTCGCCTCCCGCGACGACGGCGTCGTGCAGACGCTGACACGGGTGGACACCGACGTCGACTGCCTCGTCGCGCTCTTCAAGAAAGGGCTCGTCGAGGCTGTCGTTCTCATCTACCTTCTCAGTCCTTCCGTGGAGCAGCTCGTCGAGATGGACATGGCCGAGGCGCTGGTGGCCGCCATCCGCCGAGTCGAGGAGGCAGACGCGGTGAACATGTGCGTCAAGCCCAAGGCCGCGTCGGTGATCCTCCTCAGCCAGATTCTCTCAGAGGCAGGTGATGGCAGAGACAGCACGCCGCCGGTGCCGAGGTCCGCGCTGGTGTCCGAGAGGTTCGTCAGGAGTACGGCTCTGGTCTTGGACGCCGAACAGGTCGAGGTGAGGGTGGCCGGCATGAGGATCCTACTGAGGTGCATCGCGGAGGACGGCCACTGCCGGAGTAGCATCGTCGACAAGCTGGCGCTGGGCCCCGTCCTCGACGCCTTCCACGTCGTCGGCGACGCCGACAAGTTCGACATCGTTCGGTTCCTCTCCGAAATTCTCAAGCTGAAAAAGTAATCCTAACATAACCAATCAACAAACTCCACATTCTTCCAACCTTGTGTGCTATGCTAAACTTGTCTGAACCTAACGCCGTTCTTCTTCAGGCGATCGGCAGCAGAGCGTGTTCTTCGGGCGATCAAAGAGGGAGGATCCTTCAGCATGATGCACACGCTCCTTGTGTATCTGCAGTCCACGACGCCGGAGCAGAGCCCCGTCGTCGCAGGGCTTCTTCTTCAGCTTGATCTCTTGGTAAACACAGTAGATTTCTGTTTGCTATATTTCTTCAGTTTACATAGTGATCCGCAGCTCCATCTTCTAAATCCTGACGACCAATTCGTCTGCTTGGCAGGTGGAGCCGAGGAAGATAAGCATGTACCGCGAGGAGGCGATGGACAGCCTCGCTGACTGCCTCAAGAACTCCGATTTCCCGAGGAGCCAGCTCCTCGCCGCCGAGACCATCATGAACCTGCCCGGAAAGTTCTCCTCGTCGGGGCGGCCGCTCGCCCGGTCGACCCTGCTCAAGCTCGCCAGGGTGAAGGAGCGATACCGGCCGCCGCAGTCGCAGGAGCTGAGCGTCGTCCGCGGCGCCGATGGCGGCGAGGACGACGCGGCCGCCGAAGACAAGGCAGCGTGGGAGTGGGAGAGGAAGACGGCGTACGCGGTGGTGAGCCACGAGTTCGGGCTGGCGCTGGAGGCCCTGTCCGAGTGCCTCGAGAGCAAGAACGCGGAGCTGTTCGCGGCCAGCCTCGTGTGCGCCGTCTGGCTCGTCCACATGCTCTCCCTCCTACCCGACACCGGCGTGCTCGGCGCGGCCCGGGTCTGCCTGCTCCGGCAGCTCGTGCTCGTCCTCAGGTCCGCCAAGCACGGCAGCGACAGGGCCCTCGCCATGGTGGCGCTCAGGAGCTTCATGAACGACCGTGGTTTGTTTGTTACTGCGCTCATGGACTTGCATTCTTGCCTGAACTTGTTAAAGTTCATCTCTTGTTCGTCCTATCTGATTTGATGTGAAATGTTTTCAGAGGGAATGCAGGACATCGCAACCTACATCAAGGACGTGCTCAGGACCTTGAGAGAGCTGAAGAAATCGTCCGGGCTTGCGTTCGAGATGCTCAAGCTGCTCTCAGATGGCCAGGAGTCTAGCATCGTAATGCTCAGCTTAGCATCTTGTGCAAAAGTATCCACAGAATTCGGAAGATTTGTCTTTGCTGAAGAATGTTCTTCTTCCTCTTGCCGCAGGACATGTGGAACCACAAGGAGCTTAATCAAGTCGATTGCAGCTCCAACGGTGAGGTCACGTCGATCGTGTACTTCAAGAACTACATCTTCTCCGGCCACTCTGACGGAACGCTGAAGGTTGTTCTTTCAAAATTTCCATACTTCAAAATTACTCTAAAAACAAATTTCAGTTTCTCAACTCTGAATATTAAAAAATAAAAATTCAAAAAAACTCTGAATATTTTGAAATCCAGGTCTGGGAGGGAAGTGAGAACATCCTTCGCCTCGTCCAGGAATCCCAGGAGCACACGAAAGCAATCACCAGCTTGTCAATCCTGCCGTCTGAGGAGAAGCTCTACAGCGGATCAATGGATAGAACTATACGGGTACATACATGATCAACGAAAGTTACACTATGTAAACTTGAGAATAAAACCTGATTATGTACGTCCATGAGCAGGTATGGCAGTTCCGCGACGGCCTCCGGTGCGCGGAGGTGCACGACACGAGGGACCCGGTGCAGAACCTGGCGGTGGCCACCGCCATGGCGTGCTTCGTGCCGCAGGGCGCCGGCGTCAAGGCGCTGAGCTGGAACGGCGGCAGCCCCAGGGTGGTGAACCCGGGCAAGTCCGTGCGCTCCATGGCGCTCCTGCACGGCAAGCTCTTCTGCGGCTGCAACGACGGCAGCATCCAGGAGGTCGACCTGGCCACCGGGACGCTGGCCGTCATTCAGGTAGGGAACAAGAGGATCCTCGGCAAGTCCAACCCCGTCTACTGCCTGCAGCTCCACGACGGCCTGCTTTACACCGGCGGCGCCTCTCTCGACGGCGCGTCCGTCAAGGTGCGCCTCGGCTTCAGTCAACTGTTCAGTGCACTCGATATGTCTGCTGATGCAATGCAATGCAGATATGGAACAGCACCAACTACAACCTCGTCGGGTCCATACCGTCGCCGGCGGAGGTGCGGTCGCTCGTGGTGAGCGCCGACCTCGTGTACCTGGGATCGAGGAACGGCGCCGTGGAGATCTGGTCCAGGGAGAAGCTCATCAAGATCGGGGCACTCCAGGCCGGCGGACCCGGCTGCCGGGTCCAATGCATGGCGGTCGACGCCGACGGGGACGTCCTCGTCGTCGGAACCTCCGACGGCAGAATTCAGGTATGGTTCCACCAAAGGCTGGCAAAGAAATTGTGATACCAGAAGACATGCTTCTTGAAAATGGCGAAACTATTGATTAGTAAGTTCTAGCACTTACATTGGGGGTTCTTTCTTCTGCACAGGCTTGGGGATTGACATGAGCAGCGGCAGATTATCGGGTGCAGACTGCAGAGGGGGAGTTGAAGGAATAATTAAATTTGTATTCTTCTTTGTCCAGAATGGAGAATAAACAGGAGATACAGAGATGACATACATGTAAAAATGCAATTTCATTATTATATGTTGTGGCAAGCTCTAGCAAGGACTCAACATGAAATCGATAAAATGTACATACACAACTACGTTGTTGAGTAAATACTGATGACATTCTTGATCACAAACAACATAGTCTACCACAATTAACATTGATATGTATCATAAATTGGATTTTTTCTGGGAAACTCTCTAATTGACAGCGTGACGCTAGACAGCTTTGACATCCCCTGGTACATTGACCATAGTGCTTTGTGGTGAGGAAATCGTTATAAGGCTGGTGCCAATGCATAGCCTCACTCTCACCCGCCACGTCAGCTTTTTTCCTCACTCTCACCCCACTCTCACCCCACGGTGCCAGTGCACGGGCTATAGTGCCAGCTCTCACTTCTCTCTCCTCCACATCAGCTTTTCTCTCTCCTCGACATCAGCATTTCTTTTTCAGATTACAACATTAAAAATAATGCAAGAAAATTATTTTATTGAACTAAAATTGTTACCGATTACATCATAAAGAAATTACATAAAAATTTGAAAAAATTACATAAAAATTTGAAAAAATTACATAATCTAGGCATTAGCCCACACATGCTCAATCAAATCATGCTGGAGCTGTGTATACTCGGCGAGTCCCTCATTTCGTTGTCCATCTGAATCCTGGCTGCTAGGCTTGGTGGTGCATGGTTGTGTATTGCAGGGCCGACATTGGACTCAACTGTCTCATAGTTGTTCTCCAAATTTGTACCACGCCCATCGTCGATGATCATGTTGTGCAGAATGACACATGCACGCATGATCAACCCAAGAGTACGCTTCGAGTAGGAGCGTCCCGGAACTGCTAGAATGTTGAACCTAGCCTTCAGCACTCCAAAAGCACACTCGACATCTTTGCGCCAAGCTGATTGAGCAGCAGTGAACACTCACTGCTTTTCACTTTGTGGAAGAGTAACACCTTTCATGAACACCGGCCAGGAGGGGTAGATGCCGTCGGCAAGGTAGTAACCATAGTTGTACTCGTGTCCATTCACCGTGAAGTTCACTACGGGTGCTTCTCCCCTAAGCACATCAGTGAACAACGACGACTGGTTGAGCACATTGATGTCGTTGTTGGACCCGGCCACTCCAAAAGAGGCATGCCAGATCCAACGGTCATACGACGCAACGGCTTCTAAGATTATGGTAGGGTGCTTGATGTCTCCCCTTGTGAATTGACCAGCATGAGCCACTGGGCAGTTCCTCCACTGCCAATGCATGCAATCGATGCTCCCTAACATGCCCGGAAAGCCACGCTCCTCGGCTTTCGCTAACAGACGCTCAGTATCCTCGACAGTTGGTCAACGGCAAAACGTCTCCCCGTAACAGTCAATGATGCCTTCACAGAATCTATCTAGACAATCTGATGAAGTTTGTCTAGCTAACTTAAGCCACTCATCTATTGTATCTGCAGCGGCTCCATAAGCTACCGGACGCAAAGCGGCAGTACACTTTTGTAGGGGAGAAAAACCAGCACGGTTGAGAGCATCAACTCTTTGGGTGAAATACGGAGAGTATTCACCCAATCTATCCACAATGCGCAGAAAGAGGGATCGTCTCATCCGGTACCTTCGCCGAAAGTAGCTCGGAGGATAATTGCAGTCGTCGGCGAAGTAGTCCTCGAAGAGCCGATCGTGGGCACCCAGACGATCACGCCTGATGAACTCTCGGCGGCGTCGCGGCCTTCTTGGCTCCGCCTCCTCGTTGAGCATCTCCTCCTCATACTCCGCCCGGAATGCAGGCGATCATATCACCCTCCATTCCGTCGCTCGAACCGTCTGCTAGACGAAGACATGGCGTTGAGAGGAGTGGCAATGGAGAGTGGAGAAGATGAAGTGAGGTGTGGAATGAGTGAAACCATATGGGGGGTATTTGTAGGGGGTGGGGATGAAATTTTAGGGTTTTTTTGAATTTTTGAGCCAGCAACGGCTACCCCAACGGCTAGCCGAGGTGGACGAATCAGATCGCGCCACCTCTACCCGGTGGCTCGGTAGAGGCAGAGGTCGCGACTAGGTTGGCCACCACAAAGAAGAACAAGAACCGCGAGGAAGCGGAGAGGGCCTTGAAGACCGAGCAGGAAAGGAATGCCACCATGAAATGGATTCCATTCATGTCCAGCTTCGTGTTGGAGAAGATGTGCGGCTTGATCCAAAGCGGAGTGAGAACTGACAAAGGATTCAAGGAAGTCCATCTCAATTCTGTGGCGAAGAGCCTTTTTTACCACTGTGGTGTGTCCGTCTACTCCACTCAGGTGTAAAACCACCTGAGGAAGTGGAGGCAGAGGTGGCTCACCATTAGCAGGCTCCGCGTTCTAAGCGGTGCTCAGTGGCGCAAGGATACCAAATGCATCGTCCTTGAGGGTGAGCACTACTGCGGGCACGTCGAGGTGAGCACCTCACTAACTATTTTGATCAGCCACGAGCATAACTAACATCATTGTCCCTTCGTATCGTAGGATCACCCAAAGGATGCGGCGTTCCTGAATGTGCCCATTGCCAACTATGACGAGATGCATACCATCTTCTCCTTCGGCCTCGTCACGCAAGTACGCCATGGGATCCAAGTGAGCCCCTCGGCTTGGCTGCAGGCAAATCCTGCACCTGAGGATGCTGAAACCCAGGAGTCCGACATGGTCAACCTCGATGGGGCACCTGCCAAGGCTGCCGACGCACCTGAGAAGGTGAGCGCCGGCAAGATGAAGTGAGGCGCCTTCGCTGCCGACGAGCTGGTGGCCTTCACCAACATGAATGTTGATGTGAAGGACGTCGCACAGGCCATCTGGGACAACAAGCCCACGGACATGCACCTTGACATGTACAATGTGGTCATGGACATTCTTGGCTTCGCCGAGGATGATCTCATGGCCGCCCTCAGCCACCTCGTCAACCACAAGGCCTAGGATTCCAGCTTCGTCGGCATGATCGAGACACACCGCGCCCTTTGTCTGAGGAACTACCTTGGCAAGTACCACTCCACGGTGTAGTGGTGCCCTTGAGGGGGTGGTTTAGGGATGCATGCATGGAGCTGGTGATGATGATAATGTAAATTCTGGCAGTAGCTAGGATGGAAAACATTTGATGGCCCCCTTTTGTTACTATGATGAGGTGGTATATACTATCCCCACAGGTGATGGTGAACTTGCGGTGTTAGGATGACACCCACTTTTGTTGTGGTGGTAGGATGACACCATGGTAGTGTAGGATGAACTTGTGATCCACTTTTGAAATGATCATGCATGCCCCTGTTAGTTTATCATTTGTTGTCAACACTTGTGTTTTTCTATTGCTCTTTTCTGAATTGCTTCATGGTTGTGATCGATAACTTCTTCTTCTTATGCCATGCTAGTGGTATGTGTGGTGTTCTGCGGACGGGTTCGAGGAATCTACAGCTCATGGAGAGTCCGTCAAGATCAGGTCAATGGCTACTCCAACAACAGCTACCGAGGGTATGAAACATTGGAGGAGGCACAACAAGAGTACCTCACCTTCCTGGAAGAGGAGTTCCTGGAAGATCAGGCCATCGATGAGGCAATAACATTAGCACAGCTGCCGCCGGGGGAAGTACATGCTCTACAAGGAGCACCACCGGAGGTACGTCCCGACCGGGTCAAAGATTGCATCATCGCCTTCCTCATCGTGGTGATCGTGAGGATCTTGTTCTTCTGAGTGGTCTCTGATCGTATGTAAGATGCTATGGCATGGTAATCTCACCCTATTTGAATTGTGGTAAGGATATGGAACTGTGATTTGAGCAACCAAACAACAGATTCATGTTTTCCTACGTGCAAGTTCGGCTGGAAAAGGGCAACCAAACGATGGGGCCTAGGTTCCTTCTCCGGCGCGCTAAAGGCCACACGGGATACCAAATGACCCGGCTTTCATGGCCCATGGCCCGTTCGCGACGCGCGGTGAGCCCATCTCGCCAGCGCAGTCATGCAGGAAATCGGTGCGAGCAACCAAACGCGCCCTAGGTGAATCCCCCGGTCGTCGCCGTCCTACACCGCTTCAACGTCCCCTCTAGGAGAATCCCCCAGCCATCGCCATCCTATATGCTTCAATGGCTCCCTAAGGCTGCTATAGGCCTAAGAGCATCTCTAGTAGACCCCGCATCGGATCCCCATTCGCATAATAACTGTCGTTTCTCGTTTGGAGCCATGGTGATGGCGGGGACACGAAGCAAGCGAGGAGCGCATTGGCCGCGTGCGCTAGCGTCGCCGTGAAGGGGACCTCTACCGGCTGGCGTTTGCCACGCGCCTGTCACTGGCCATATTAATGCCTTGGGCCTTGGGCCACGGGCCGGCCTAGCCTGGAAGATGATGGATGCGTGAAGTATATACATGGAGGAGCTCCACATGGAGAAGGCATCGAAGAAGTCTGAAGAAAAAGGAACATAAAACTCTCCTCACTATCTCTCTTTGCTTCGCTCTCTCGTTCCCGAATTCAGGCCATCGATCGTGCCTCACGCCGGCAACCATACCGGCAAGGGGGCGGGTGCGACAATTGGTATCATATTTGATAAGGGGTGGCCCGATCTTCTCGGTAAGCAACGGTGGTGATGATGATCACGGGATGAACACAACGGAGAATCACGGATGATGAAGTGGATGATAACTTGTATGACGCAACGAGATCTCTCGATTGGTCCCCGTCGCCAATGCAACGGCCTCTCAACCCCGCAAGATATTCGCAACTCCACACACTTGCGCACGTAGCCGCCGACCACGAAGCGGTAAGTTGCAACCTTCTAATTCCCAATGGAACAGCTAGATTACACAAGACTTTCGGATCTACACCAATATCAAGCAATATGATGTAGGGGATTCAATAGTTTTGTAGAGCAAACAACTAAGAACTAGGGTTTATCTTAAACGTGGTCTAAAGCAACTTTGGGGGTGTCCCGGGCAATTATATAGGCGTCCGGGACGACCTCAGGTCGAAAAAGTACGAAAATAACCGACCTAGAATAGATCCGGTCGAGAACGGACTCGGACACGGCCGATCCGGGGGCCGGTCGGACCGGGACTCAGGACTCGGGCTGGCTGGTTCAAACCGAGCCAGGGACCGGGTGCTGACCGGGCGGGTGAAGTGTCGCGCAGTAACCCTCCCGGTTGGCATCAGTTTGTCGTTCGGTTGGCGCCGGGCCGAATCCGGCGTGCCGCCCGGTCGGACCAGGCCAGAGATCGGGCGTGCCGGCGTGGCGGCCGGTCTGACCGGGTGCTGGACCGTCCTGGATTTTGTCTTCTCCTCTCGCGCATGCCTCCCGCTCCTCCCTCGCGCGTCCATGGGGTATCTTCATGTCCAGCTCCATGTCCAGCTTCACGTCCATCTTCACGTCCAGCTGCTCCTCTCCTCCTCGTGCGATGCTTGTATCCTCTTCATACCTGATTATACATAAGTAACATGACTTAGGCAGTATAAAGTTCTCATCAATCAAAGTATGGTTTAGGAACAAGTT
>NC_061513.1:359894922-359938246 GCF_022539505.1 Lolium rigidum | reverse complement strand
TTGGTTTCCGCGGATTTGACCCCCACCCATCCAATTTCGTCTCTAAAAATTTTCCCCAAAAATCCCCAAAAATAGCCCTAATTTGCCTCTTGACCGATCTCCGATTTGGTTGCGTTTTGAGTGGTTTTGGTCCATGGATTTGGTGTTGGAGTGCTTGATCTACTATCTCCCCAACTTTTAGCCCCCAATTCCATCATTTCCCTTCGTTTTGGTCGATTTGGTTTGATTTCGCTCAAGAACAGGAGAGAGAAAACCGTGCTCCGCGAAATCCGGTCGACCGGGCGCCAACCGGGCCGTTGACCGGACAGCTCTGGCGCCGGGGCCGGTCAACCGGGCGCCGGACCGGCGCCAACCGGCGCCAACCGGGCGCCAACCGGGCCGAACCCGATCAACCGGCTGTAGACCGGGCAGGCCGGTCCAGGGCCCGGTCAACCGGGCGCCAACCGGGCGCCACCTCCACCACCACCTCCGCCAACCACCGCCACCCTCTCCGCCGCCGGCAAGCACCGCCACCCTCCCCAAACCACCGGGAAACATCACCGCGGCCCCATAACCTCCGCCGCAACCGCAAGGGCATCGACACCACCCACCACCGGCTTACCACCGCCACCGCCGCCAAGCTACTTTGACCCTTTTCTTCCGCTAACTTGTGTTTGCTTGTTCCGGTTTGAGTGCCTTGTTTGTACAACTAATCCGCAGCTACGAAGCAAGCGATGACATCCTCGGCACCCCGGGCTTGCAACCGTACTCTTGACACCACCACCTTCATCGCAAGTTGTGTGTTCATCACCGCCTAACATCTTAGGTATAACTTGCATTCCCCTTGTAACCCCTCTTCTTTTGCGATCTATCCTATCGAGCTTTGCTTATTGAGTGTTGCGAGGCATTGCACGTGGCCCCGATTGTGAGGTGTGTGTGTAGTGTGGAGTCAAGCTTCTAAGCAAAACTCGTGTGGCAAGATAGCAAAAGTGAGCTAACGCTAACATAGAGCGTGAAAAGAAAGAAAAGCACCAAAAGAGTGCAAGTGCCATCATACATACAAAAGTGTACAAAGTGCCACCATAGATACAAAAGAGTGCAAGTGCCACCATATACAAAAGAGAAAAAGCTTTTAAGCAAAAGAGAGAAAAGAGAAGAGAGGCCGCGTGTGAATCTTGTTGTCTCTTCGTTTGCAACCAAAGCTTTGATCTCTTCTTGTGTTAGTGTGACACCGAGCACCCTTGCTTAAGGGCTTCGTACACTTTTCCGCTCATTCCTTGGTCGCACTAACCCCGTTTATCTCGTGTGTGCGTTCCATATCTTTCCGTGTTTATAGTGATCATCGCTTTGACATTTGAATTTTTGGACCTTACCCACTTTTAACAACATACTTGATTTCGGATTTCGTCTTTTGGCTTTCCACCATACTCACCTAACACCATATTTGCTAGCTTTTGCGTGTGTTTTTGTGTGAGTACCCGATACAATTGTTCTAACTCTCGGTTTTGTTGGATCACCCCAATCTTGTCATACCACGGTAAGGTTGCGGGGTAGTGTTCTTCCACTAACATACACCATATAGATATTGTTGTGCTAACATGTATAGCGACGAAGAAGATACAGAGGAGTACACGGAGCACTTCGAGGAGGATACCTCTTCAAGCACCGCGGATGTGGAGGAACATGTGGAGCTCGACACCGACTATGGCTCCGCGAGCATCACCGACATGATCGACATCGAGGAGCTCCGCATCGACAATGGCTCCTCAAGCATGGACAACATGGTGGAGCGCCACCTTGAGGACGACTTCGACGAGCTCTACATCGAAAATGGCTCACCACTCATGGACGACATGGTGGAGCAACGCCACGACTACGACATCGACGACATGGTGGGGCAACACCACGAGTACGACATCATCGACATGGTGGAGCAACACCACGCCTACGACATCGACACCATGGCGGAGCCTCACCTCGACTCCACCTTGAGCAACGCCTACTTGGCCAATGGAGCTACATATGAAGATAGAGGACCTCCACGATGGCACCATCATATGGATCATCAAGAGCGTCCCCATCATGAGCGTCATCGACACTCGTCTTCGAGCTCCACAAGGCACCACCATGAGAGTGCTTATGCACAAGATCGTCGACCTCAAGTACATCATATGGAGCATCAAGAGCGTCCTCAACATGATCGTCATCGACACTCTTCTCCAAGCTCCACAAGGCGCCGCAAGCAACATGCCATGTCGCATGAGCCATCATCTAGGCATGGCAAGGACCGTCATCGACTCACACCATCTCATGATAGTCGTCGACCACTAACACCTCATGGTCTACATCGACATACGTCACCACATGAGCTTCGCCGCCACAAGCCACTTCATGAGCGCCATCGACCAACATCCCCCAAGGATCTTCGACGACACTCATCAAGACATGGTGATGAAGCACGACGACGAGAGCCTCGACATGAAGGCGACAAACACCATGATAGGGTGCCTACCACTCCAAGGATGGCAAGTGCACATCGAGCATACCTTCCTCATAAGGCGACTTCCACCTCTTGTGCCACCACCACAATGGCCTCTACCTCGTCACGTGCCTATGGACTCCGATGCTACAAGTGCAAGCAACAAGGCCACCCTCCACGGGAATGTCCCAATCTCCTATGTGAGGTGTGCAAGGCCAAGGGTCACGTGGCATGGCAATGCACAACGCCAAGTGCCAAGACGCTCTACTTCGACAAGCTACAAGCACAAGTCCCCAAGATGCCTATTGCGCCAACACTTCAAGATGAAGATCGCCAAGGTGAACTCAAGGGTGAAATTGAGATGAGCCTAGCTCTCATCAATACTACGGCGCCACCGCTTGAGGATGACTTGGGAGGCGATGGAGTTGAGCATGGTGACCATGGGATTCTCCCTTCACCTATGGAGGCGGATGGAGTTGAGATGGTTGAGCATGGGAATTTCCCTTCAACCAAGGAGGCACATGGAGATGAGAAAGTCGAGCCTACTCCCCTATGCTTCATTGATGAGTTGGTACCAATCCCATGTGAGCTTGAGAGCCACTTAGCCCACTTGAGTGAGAGTGATAGTGAGTTGAGTGACTTCCACCCCATATGTGAGTTTGAGTGCTTCCGTTTGGAGGACATGAGTGATACACTAAGTGAGTTGAGAGAGGTAGATGATAGGTCCATGGAGGACATCGCATTGGCTAACACATTAACCTCTCCCTCGTTTGTGTCTTCTTATGTTGCACTAGGTTCCATGGAGAACGAGTTCCCGCTCATGGAGACGATGTACATGGTGCATGAAGATGATGATATCTCACCATGCTTTCTCCAAGATGGACATGTCGACCACATGGATCCTCCTACGTCCACAACACCTACTTCAAATGAGCCGGCCTACAAAGGTAACAACATAGGTGTTGATGATGCCATGATCCCACTAGTGGACATGATGACTTATGAGTGCATGCATGATCTTGATGATATATTTGCTACTTCACATGCTACTTTCACTTTCCCATGTGATGCTTTGCTTGATAACATTGTTGATCATGTGAAATTGGTTGCTTGTGATACCATGAACATGCCATGCTATGAGAGTTTCACTTTTTCCCCGCTTGCTTGCAATGATAATGATAATGATAATACTTGTGTTGTGCCACCCTTGATGAACACTTGCTCTTTACATAGGGTTGTCGACAACAATGATAACATGTTGAACATGCTTTGCCCCAAATGTTTACACCATTCTATGATCCTTGCATCCAAGATTGTGAACAATTGCTCTTTCTTATGCTTGGTATGCAAGAATGCTTATTTCATTGTCCATGAGATGGCCCCCATAGCCTTCTCTATTTTTGATGATCATGAGTTACCACATGCCATGAATACACCTTCTTGCCATATGCACCATCGCCATGCATTTCATACTATCTTGATTCACACTAATGGTGATGTGCACAAGACATGGAACAACATGATGGATGATGTATTCCTTTACCATGCACACACGCTTTTTGTTCTCTCTATTGTGTGTATAGGTACCCGCACGACAACTTCCACCGCCACGGAGCATGAGCTCATGAAACGCGCAATTGAGAGCTACCCCAACAAGGACCCAACCCGCGGGAATCACACCAAAGGGTATGTTCCCACAAGCCTTCGCCCTCGCGTGTTTCCGACTTGTTTTGTCGAGCTTTCGGTTTGGCCCAATTCCTCGTCACCTCTTTGGCCTCTCATGCAACATAGCTTGACACATCTTGTTGGCACAATGGTTGTTGTATGTCTTGATGCTTTCATCATACACTCCGACAATCTCAAGGACCATGTCATACATGTGAGAGACACCTTATGCATCTTGTGCCACATGTCACACAAAAAGTTGCTCTTCTTTGGATTTCTCGTTTTATCTATGGCATTTGAAATGGATTCTTTGACACTTGAGGATACTCATACTTGGCTCACGCCAACCATACTTTCCCAAGCTAGAAGTTCCCATCTCTTTGCCATTGCACATAACAATTTTGCCCACAATTTTGCCGCCGACACTTGCCTTTTGTTTGTTCCACTTGTTTGGGACAATGCTACACCACACATTTTTGACACCTTACAACTCTTACATGCACAAATTTTTGCCCTACCACATTTTGGATACATCGACACTCTTTTGGTTCCCATTTTCCTTGGAGAAACGACTTGATGCTTCGTATTTGATTGAGAGCCTCTTGTTCGCCGATCACCAATTTGGCATGCACAAGCTTTCCATTTGCAAGTTGTTTTTCCCCAAGCTCTTCTTCGACCGCGACTTTATCCCTCTACCACAACATGGGACAAGAGTCATGGACTACACCGTTGGTGAGGAGGAACAAGAGTCGAGGACGACTCTTCCCCAAGGGGGGGAGATGATGTAGCCCCGCCTATCGTCGACACTACACCATGGCCAAGGAGTCCCCCAAGTGGACCAACAAGCGCAACCCCGCCTATCATCGACGCTACACCATGGCCAAGGAGTCCCCCAAGTGGACCAACAACACAAACCCCCGCCATATATGTCAAGGTGAACTCCTTCCTCTCGACACTCGACCTCGTCAATACCTTGGATGGAATGCCTCGTCAACCGGGAGGAAGAGGCCCAGCCTGGCCGGTCCAGGACCCGGTCAGACCGGACCCACAACCGGGACATCCGGTCCCAGGCCCGGTCAACCGGGCGCCCAATCGGATTCCCTGCCTCGTACCGGAAGGCGACCGGAAACTTCGCAAGTTCCCGGTTGGCGCCCGGTCGACCGGACCCAGGACCGGACCACCCGGTCACAGGCCCGGTCCGACCGGATCCCAAACCGGATTGCACGGGTTCGACTCGACCGGAACGGCCCGAGTCGGTCCACCACTTACCTGTTCGACCCAAGCTGCCTTGTATGCCTATATAAGCACCTAGGTCACCCCCTTAGTTCCTTAGACAAGATTTAGGCTTAGAGATGACTTTGAGCTTTGTCTCCCTAGGGTTTCATCCCCTTTGTATCCAAGGCAACCCTTGATGGATGTATGGATTTGTGAGTGTGAGATTCTAGTGTTACCCACTCTCTCTCCCACTCCTTGATTCATCTCCCTCACCGATCTCTCACTCCGGGATTCTACCGCGTCTCTCCCGGGTTGATTCTATTGGCGTGGTCCATCGAGCCACGGGGGTAAGTATCGATTGTATCGGGTTGGTGTGCGTGCGTGAGTTCTTCGTGTTCTTCGTGTTCTTCGCGCTCTCCCTCTCTCCCTCCTTGGATTTCGGGTCAACCGCAAGATCGGGCCACACACGGGGTCTTAGACCTCATCACCCTAGTTCTTAGTTGTTTGCTCTGCAAAACTATTGAATCCCCTACATCATATTGCTTGATATTGGTGTAGATCTGAAAGTCTTGTGTAATCTGTTGTTCCATTGGGAATTAGAAGGTTGCAACTTACCGCTTCGTGGTCGGCGGCTACGTGCGCAAGTGTGTGGAGTTGCGAATATCTTGCAGGGTTGAGAGTTGTTGCATTGGCGACAGGGACCAATCGAGAGATCTCGTTGCGTCATACAAGTTATCATCCACTTCATCATCCGTGATTCTCCGCTGTGTTCATCCCGTGATCATCATCACCACCATTGCTTACTGAGAAGATTGGGCCACCCCTTATCATCTTGGTATCAGATTTCAGTGTTTCCTCGGTAAGCTAACCACAATCCACCCCATAGTTGAGTTGTGAGTGTTTCCTATCCAGAAAAGCCAAAAATATTAGGTTTAGGGTTTGCCATAGCCTTTAGATTGCACTAATTTCGAGTTTTAGTTGCTTTTCGTAGTTGTTTTTGCGTATCTTTTTCTTCCATCTAGTGTTAGGGTTTGTGTTTCCGCTTTCATCTAGAGTCAGTTTTTGTTGCTCCGAGTCCACATAGCATACAGTGTGTTGTCCAAACCATAGCCACAGCCTTTTGCCTTTTGATATACCTGACTAGGAACTTCCCCAGAAGAGACTAGTTTTACCGCTCGACAGGCTGCTCTTAGGGTTTTGCTGCTTTGCATTATCTGTTGGCCGTGTTATCAAGGAGTTGAGTCATAAAATCAAATTTTTTTTTGAAAAGAAGCAAAAAGAGCTACATCGCTGCGTGTTATACAAAAAGAAAATCCAAAAAGAAAGTGAAGTGCTAGAAGAATCAAGTGAAGGCCTAAGTTTACTTTACTGCACCCGTAGTTGAGCAATCTTGTGCCTGTTTCGTTGAGCCTTGCTAGCGTCTCTCTAGTGCATTGCAACCTTTCCTACATATAGTTGCATTGCCACATTTATCGCCTTGTGTGAGTATCATTGGTTGTCTACGGTCAGCGCTAGAGCTTGTTATAGGTGCAAATAGGTAGCCCACCTATAGCCCCACATATATCCTGCTTTGCTGTGTGATTTATTCTTATACCCTAGATATTCGCTTCGCTACATCCGTGCACTAGTTGTCACTACAAGTGGTAAGCAATACTAATTCACTTTGGAGCAGTAAGATTTCCTTTTCTTATCAGTTTTGAGTGAGTTGTGAGAGTACCACCATATACTTTTGATTTAGTGCACTAACCTACTAACCATGTCTGCTAGTGATGAAAAAATTGTTAACCAGAAAAACAAGGATGCCGCTGATGTCATGACATGGAGGGAGTATGAAGCTCTTCGTAATGAGATGCGACGTGAATTCCGCACTCAGGATGATGAGCTTAGAGGGACGGTCCAAGAGATCTCCCAAAATCTGGATGCTACTAATGCGACCGTCACCACAATGCAAGATCAAATGACGGATATCCAACGCAGTCTTCATGATTCGCAGCTAGCTATTGATAATCTCACTCAACAACGGCAACAAGAAGACGAATATGAAGCACAAGATACTCATCGTGGTGCAGGGCGTGTTAACCGTCCTCATGGGTTTGCTGAACTCGGACGTCCAGGTAGTGGGTTTGAGGAAGAAGATGGATTGGGTAAGCCCAAGTTTTCCATACCCAAGTTTGAAGGAGGTACTGATGTTGAAGAATGATGGCGTGTATTTCACACGTTCGTTGGGCAACCCCAAGAGGAAGGTATGATGCGCACAGCAGCAAGTTTTCCCTCGAAAAGAAACCAAGGTTTATCGAACCGGGAGGAGCCAAGAAGCACGTTGAAGGTTGATGGCGGCGGGATGTAGTGCGGCGCAACACCGGGGATTCCGGCGCCAACGTGGAACCTGCACAACACAACCAAAGTACTTTGCCCCAACGAAACGAGTGAGGTTGTCAATCTCACCCGACTTGCTGTAACAAAGGGTTAACCGTATTGTGTGGAAGATGATTGTTTGCAGAGAAAACGAGTAAAAACAAGTATTGCGACAGATTTGTATTTCGAGTATTAAAGAATGGACCGGGGTCCACGGTTCACTAGAGGTGTCTCTCCCATAAGATAAAAGCATGTTGGGTGAACAAATTACAGTCGGGCAATTGACAAATAGAGAGGGCATAACAATGCACATACATGTCATGATAAGTATAGTGAGATTTAATTGGGCATTACGACAAAGTACATAGACCGCCATCCAATCGCATCTATGCCTAAAAAGTCCACCTTCGAGGTTATCGTCCGAACCCCTTCCAGTATTAAGTTGCAAAGCAACGGACAATTGCATTAAGTATGGTGCGTAATGTAATCAACAACTACATCCTCGGACATAGCGCCAATGTTTTATCCCTAGTGGCAACAAGCACAACACAACCTTAGAACTTTCTGTCACTCGTCCAAGGTGTCAATGCGGGCATGAACCCACTATCGAGCATAAATACTCCCTCTTGGAGTTAAGAGCAAAAACTTGGCCAGAGCCTCTACTAATAACGGAGAGCATGCAAGATCATAAACAACACATATGTAATAACTTGATAATTAACATAACATGGTATTCTCTATCCATCGGATCCCGACAAACACAACATAGAGTATTACGGATAGATGATCTTGATCATGTTAGGCAGCTCACAAGATCCAACAATGAAGCACAATGAGGAGAAGACAACCATCTAGCTACTGCTATGGACCCATAGTCCAGGGGTGAACTACTCACTCATCACTCCGGAGGCGACCATGGCGGCGTAGAGTCCTCCGGGAGATGAATCCCCTCTCCGGCGGGGTGCCGGAGGAGATCTCCGAGAATCCCCCGAGATGGGATTGGCGGCGGCGGCGTCTCGCATAGGTTTTCCGTATCGTGGTTTTTCGCCTCAGGGGTTTCGCGACGGAGGCTTTAAGTAGGCGGAAGGGCAGAGTCGGAGGGCTGACAAGGGGCCCACACCACAGGGCAGCGCGGTCCCCCCCTTGGCCGCGCCGCCTTGTGGTTTGGCCACCTCGTGGCCCCACTTAGTATGCTCTTCGGTCTTATGGAAGGTTCGTGGCGAAATAGGCCCCTGGGTCTTTGTTTCGTCCAATTCCGAGAATATTTCGTTACTAGGATTTCTGAAACCAAAAACAGTAGAAAACAGACAAGCGGCACTTCGGCATCTTGTTAATAGGTTAGTTCCAGAAAATGCACGAATATGACATAAAGTGTGCATAAAACATGTAGGTATCATCAATAATATGGCATGGAACATAAGAAATTATCGATACGTCGGAGACGTATCAAGCATCCCCAAGCTTAGTTCTGCTCGTCCCGAGCAGGTAAAACGATAACAAAGATAATTTATGAAGTGACATGCCATCATAACCTTGATCATACTATTTGTAAACATATGTAATGGATGCAGCGATCAAAACAATGGTAATGTCATGAGTAAACAAGTGAATCATAAAGCAAAGACTTTTCATGAATAGTACTTCAAGACAAGTATTAATAAGTCTTGCATAAGAGTTAACTCATAAAGCAATAAATCAAAGTAAAGGTATTGAAGCAACACAAAGGAAGATTAAGTTTCAGCGGTTGCTTTCAACTTATAACATGTATATCTCATGGATAATTGTCAACATAGAGTAATATAACAAGTACAATATGCAAGTATGTAGGAATCAATGCACAGTTCACACAAGTGTTTGCTTCTTGAGGTGGAGAGAGATAGGTGAACTGACTCAACATAAAAGTAAAAGAAAGGTCCTTCAAAGAGGAAAGCATCGATTGCTATATTTGTGCTAGAGCTTTTATTTTGAAAACATGAAACAATTTTGTCAACGGCAGTAATAAAGCATATGAGTTATGAAAATTATATCTTACAAGTTGCAAGTCTCATGCATAGTATACTAATAGTGCCCGCACCTTGTCCTAATTAGCTTGGACTACCGGATCTTTGCAATGCACATGTTTTAACCAAGTGTCACAATGGGGTACCTCCATGCCGCTCTGTACAAAGGTCTAAGGAGAAAGCTCGCATTTTGGATTTCTCGCTTTTGATTATTCTCAACTTAGACATCCATACCGGGACAACATGGACAACAGATAATGGACTCCTCTTTAATGCATAAGCATGTGGCAACAATTATTATTCTCATATGAGATTGAGGATATATGTCCAAAACTGAAACTTCCACCATGAATCATGGCTTAAGTTAGCGGCCCAATGCTCTTCTCTAACAATATGCATGCTCCAACCATAAAGGTGGTAGATCTCTCTTACTTCAGACAAGACGGACATGCATAGCAACTCACATGATATTCAACAAAGAATAGTTGATGGCGTCCCCAGAAGCATGGTTATCGCACAACAAGCAACTTAATAAGAGATAAAGTGCATAAGTACATATTCAATACCACAATAGTTTTTAAGCTATTTGTCCCATGAGCTATATATTGCAAAGGTGAATGATGGAATTTTAAAGGTAGCACTCAAGCAATTTACTTTGGAATGGCGGATAAATACCATGTAGTAGGTAGGTATGGTGGACACAAATGGCATAGTGGTTGGCTCAAGGATTTTGGATGCATGAGAAGTATTTCCTCTCGATACAAGGTTTAGGCTAGCAAGGTTATTTGAAACAAACACAAGGATGAACGGTGCAGCAAAACTCACATAAAAGAAATATTGTAAACATTATAAGACTCTACACCGTCTTCCTTGTTGTTCAAAACTCAATACTAGATGTTATCTAGACTCTAGAGAAACCAAATATGCAAACCAAATTAGCAAGCTCTAAGTGTTTCTTCATTAATGGGTGCAAAGTATATGATGCAAGAGCTTAAACATGAGCACAACAATTGCCAAGTATCAAATTATCCAAGACATTTTAGAATTACTACATGTAGCATTTTCCAATTCCAACCATATAACAATTTAACGAAGAAGAAACTTCGCCATGAATACTATGAGTAGAGCCTAAGGACATACTTGTCCATATGCTACGAGAGGAGCGTGTCTCTCTCCCATAAAGTGAATGCTAGGATCCATTTTATTCAAACAAAACAAAAACAAAAACAAACCGACGCTCCAAGCAAAGTGCATAAGATGTGACGGAATAAAAATATAGTTTCAGGGGAGGAACCCGATAATGTTGTCGATGAAGAAGGGGATGCCTTGGGCATCCCCAAGCTTAGACGCTTGAGTCTTCTTAGAATATGCAGGGGTGAACCACCGGGGCATCCCCAAGCTTAGAGCTTTCACTCTCCTTGATCATATTGCATCATACTCCTCTCTTGATCCTTGAAAACTTCCTCCACACCAAACTCGAAACAACTCATTAGAGGGTTAGTGCATAATAAAAATTCACATGTTCAGAGGTGACACAATCATTCTTAACACTTCTGGACATTGCATAAAGCTACTGGACATTAATGGATCAAAGAAATTCATCCAACATAGCAAAAGAGGCAATGCGAAATAAAAGACAGAATCTGTCAAAACAGAACAGTCCGTAAAGATGGATTTTATTAGGCCACCAGACTTGCTCAAATGAAAATGCTCAAATTTAATGAAAGTTGCGTACATATCTGAGGATCATGCACGCAAATTGGCTTAATTTTCTGAGCTACCTACAGGGAGGTAGACCCAGATTCGTGACAGCAAAGAAATCTGGAACTGCGCAGTAATCCAAATCTAGTACTTACTTTAATATCAAAGACTTTACTTGGCACAACAAAACTCAAAACTAAGATAAGGAGAGGTTGCTACAGTAGTAAACAACTTCCAAGACTCAAATATAAAATAAAAATACTGGAGTAAAAACATGGGTTGTCTCCCATAAGCGCTTTTCTTTAACGCCTTTCAGCTAGGCGCAGAAAGTGTATATCAAGTATTATCGAAGGGTGAAGCATTGACATTACCTTGGGCTTTACCCTTACCTTTCTTGTCCTTACTCTTTGGCTTAGGGAATATATGACTACCCCCGGGTGTAGAGGTGAATTTTATGGTGCCTTCTCTCACGTCTATGACTGCTCCCAATAATTTCAGCGGGGATCTTCCGAGTGTGATTTGTCCTGTTCTCGCGCATTCAATGACAAGGTAATCAATGGATATTGTTATCCCAAGAATGGTTGTATGCACACCTGCAGCTATCCCTTTAGGAATTATAACAGAGTTATCAATAAGAGTTATTCCTTCTCCCCCTTCAGTGAATTCCCAAAGTTTCAAAGATTTATGAATACCCTTAGGCATTAGGAAAAATTCAGTCATAATATCACAATTAGCACGAAGAGTTTGGTCACCTATGACAATTTTAATAGTAGGTTTCCACAATGAAGGTTCAGAGTTCACTAAAACTTGATCAAGACGGTTACGAATGTATCCATAATTTTCATTTAAGCAAGATGCACTTGTCTCAAGAGTATTTAATCTATTATGAATGCTAATAAGGGCTGAATCAAAATTATTAGATGAATCATGTGATGCAACCAACTTCTTTATGGCATTAAAAGCTTGATCCCCATTACAATGAAGGAAATATCCTCCCACTAGAGCATCCAAGGAATATCTATAGCGAATCATAAGACCAAAATAAAAATTACTAAGGAGCAAACTTAGAGTCATTTGAGGTTCAGTTTTACGATAAGAAGTAAAAATCCTAGACCAAGCATCTTTAAAACTTTCCTCATCCCCTTGTTTAAAAGTAAAAACTAATTCCTCAGGTGAAGAAGTAGCAGGTACAGAGCTAGACATGATAACAAAAGTAACTAAATTTTTTTTTGTATTTTTAATATAGAGTGCAAGACAGTAAATAAAGCAAACTAGATAAAGTAAATGCAAGTAAACTAATTTTTTTTTGTGTTTTTGATATAGCAAACAAGACAGTAAATAAAGTAAAACTAGCAACTAATTTTTTTGTGTTTTGATATAATGCAGCAAACAAAGTAGTAAATAAAATAAAGCAAGACAAAAACAAAGTAAAGAGATTGAGAAGTGGAGACTCCCCTTGCAGCGTGTCTTGATCTCTCCGGCAACGGCGCCAGAAAAAGAGCTTGATGGCGTGTATTTCACGGGTTCGTTGGGCAACCCCAAGAGGAAGGTATGATGCGCACAGCAGCAAGTTTTCCCTCAAAAAGAAACCAAGGTTTATCGAACCAGGAGGAGCCAAGAAGCACGTTGAAGGTTGATGGCGGCGGGATGTAGTGCGGCGCAACACCAGGGATTCCGGCGCCAACGTGGAACCTGCACAACACAACCAAAGTATTTTGCCCCAACGAAACAGTGAGGTTGTCAATCTCACCGGCTTGCTGTAACAAAGGGTTAACCGTATTGTGTGGAAGATGATTGTTTGCAGAGAAAAAAGTAAAAACAAGTATTGCAGCAGATTTGTATTTCAGTATTAAAGAATTGACCGGGGTCCACAGTTCACTAGAGGTGTCTCTCCCATAAGATAAAAGCATGTTGGGTGAACAAATTACAGTCGGGCAATTGACAAATAGAGAGGGCATAACAATGCACATACATGTCATGATAAGTATAGTGAGATTTAATTGGGCATTACCATAAAGTACATAGACCGCCATCCAACTGCATCTATGCCTAAAAAGTCCACCTTCAGGTTATCGTCCGAACCCCTTCCAGTATTAAGTTGCAAAGCAACAGACAATTGCATTAAGTATGGAGCGTAATGTAATCAACAACTACATCGTCGGACATAGCGCCAATGTTTTATCCCTAGTGGCAACAGCACAACACAACCTTACAACTTTCTCGTCATCTGTCCCAGGTGTCAATGCGGGCATGAACCCACTATCGAGCATAAATACTCCCTCTTGGAGTTAAGAGCAAAAACTTGGTCGAGCCTCTACTAATAACGGAGAGCATGCAAGATCATAAACAACACATATGTAATAACTTGATAATTAACATAACATGGTATTCTCTATCCATCGGATCCCGACAAACACAACATAGAGTATTACGAGATAGATGATCTTGATCATGTTAGGCAGCTCACAAGATCCAACAATGAAGCACAATGAGGAGAAGACAACCATCTAGCTACTGCTATGGACCCATAGTCCGGGGGTGAACTACTCACTCATCACTCCGGAGGCGACCATGGCGGCGTAGAGTCCTCCGGGAGATGAATCCCCTCTCGGGCGGGGTGCCGGAGGAGATCTCCGGAATCCCCGAGATGGGATTGGCGGCGGCGGCGTCTCAGTAAGGTTTTCCGTATCGTGGTTTTTCGCCTCAGGGGTTTCGCGACGGAGGCTTTAAGTAGGCGGAAGGGCAGAGTCGGAGGGCTGACGAGGGGCCCACACCACAGGGCGGCGCGGGCCCCCCCTTGGCCGCGCCGCCTTGTGGTTTGGCCACCTCGTGGCGCCACTTCGTATGCTCTTCGGTCTTCTGGAAGGTTCGTGGCGAAATAGGCCCCGGGGTCTTTGTTTCGTCCAATTCCGAGAATATTTCGTTACTAGGATTTCGAAACCAAAAACAGCAGAAAACGAGCAAGCGGCACTTCGGCATCTTGTTAATAGGTTAGTTCCAGAAAATGCACGAATATGACATAAAGTGTGCATAAAACATGTAGGTATCATCAATAATATGGCATAGAACATAAGAAATTATCGATACGTCGGAGACGTATCAAAGAATACCTCACTTGGGAGCTGAAGATTGAGAAGTTATGGCGCTTACACAATTACACTGAAGATAGGAAGATCAAGCTTGCCTCTTCCGAATTTGATGGTTATGCATTGCGTTGGTGGGATAGATTTGTTAGTGCTCGCGAAGAAGATGGTGAGCCACCTATTATCACATGGAATGCAATGAAGGCGGCAATGAATGATCGTTTTGTGCCCACTAATTATTTGCGCAATATATTTGATAAGTTGACCCTATTGAGACAAGGTGTGAAGACTGTTAATGAATATTACATGGAGATGGAGATGCTAATGCAGCGTGGTCGTGTCAAAGAATCCCTTGAGATGACAATGACTCGTTTTCTCAATGGTTTGAAGTATGATATCAAAAGCATTGTTCATCATTACAGTTACACCACTATGAATGAGTTGCTACATCATGCAAGAGAAGCTGTATCACAGTTGGCTGACGAAGCTAAGGTTGAAGGCCGTACGACGGGAGCTGGGCGCTTCACGCCTCGGGCGCCTACATCATTGGCGCCAGCGCCATCTACGCGCTCCGCACCTTATTCTACTCCGCCTAGCAAACCGGTCTCCAATGTGTCCAACACAAAGAAGTCCGAATCTGCTGCAAGTACAACTGGTTCTAGCATGTCTACTGCGCGCAACCGCGATATGAATTGCCATACATGTGGTGGCAAGGGTCACTTTAGGAGGAATGTCCTAACCGCAAGGTCATGATTGTTAATGAGGACAATGAGTATGAGACTGGAGATGATATTGATCCAAATGCTCCAGAAGATGATGATTATGACAGTAATGGTGTAGATGCTTATCCGTCTGAAGCTTGCACTATTGTTGTGTCTCAGCGTGCTCTTAATGTGTTGCCTAGTGCATCTACTCAACGCTGCAATTTGTTCAAAACAAAGGCTTTAGTTGGTCCTGACAAGGCTTGCAAGGTTATTATTGATGGCGGGAGTTGCCGCAATTTAGCAAGCAAGGAGTTGTGTACCAAGCTGGAGTTGAGTACCTACCGCACCCGCATCCATACTATATTCAGTGGTTGATCGACAATGGTGAGATGAAGGTAAACCACATGGTGCGTGTTGAATTTGCGATTGGACCGTATAAGGATTCCATTGATTCTTATGTGGTTTCTATGATGGTGTGTCATCTACTATTGGGTCGGCCTTGGATCTATGACCGTTCCGTGCAACACAATGGCCGTGCCAATACATATCACTTGGAGTTCAAGGGCAAGAAAATCAATCTACAGCCTATGTCACCACAACAAATTGTCAATGAATCTCGTCAGAAAGTTGAAGTAAACTTGGAGGATGCATCTTTAGATAGCAGAGAGAATTGTAATGTCGTGAGTGATATAACGAAAAGTGAGAGAGTGAATTCCTTAGTCTCATTAGCCACCAAAGAAGACATGAGAGAATTTAGTGAGGATCCTACAGCCTTGCCTCTTGTGCTTTTGTACAGGGGTACGGTTTTGGTTTCTAACGACATGACCCCTCTTCCTTTTGGTGTTTCTAATGTTTTGCAGGAATTTAGCGACGTGTTTCCGGCGGAGGTACCCGCAGGACTACCACCATTGCGAGGTATTGAGCATCAAATCGACTTGATTCCCGGAGCTTCGCTACCCAATAGGGCACCATATAGAACGAACCCCGAAGAAATGAAGGAGATACAGAAGCAAGTACAAGCGCTACTCGACAAAGGTTATATCCGCATAAGCCTTAGTCCTTGTGTTGTTCCTGTTATTCTAGTTCCTAGGAAAGATGGTACATGGCGTATGTGCGTAGATTGTAGAGCGATAAACAACATTACTATTCGATATCGTCATCCTATTCCCCGTTTAGAGGATATGCTAGATGAACTGAGTGGTGCTGATGTTTTTTCTAAAATTGATTTGCGTAGTGGTTACCATCAAATTAGGATGAAAAAAGGGGATGAATGGAAAACAACCTTTAAAACACAATTTGGTTTATATGAGTGGTTAGTAATGCCTTTTGGTTTGACTAATGCACCTAGCACTTTCATGAGACTGATGAACCATGTTTTGCGTGATTTTATTGGCAAGTTTGTGGTTGTGTACTTTGATGACATATTAATCTACAGCCGCAATGAATCTAATCATACTATGCATATTCGACATGTTTTGGAAGTGTTGCGTGATAATAAACTCTATGGTAATCTTGAGAAGTGCACATTTTGCAAAGATAAGGTTATATTTCTGGGTTATGTTGTCTCTCAGCATGGAGTAGAAGTAGATGTGTCTAAAACTGAAGCTATTCAAAATTGGCCTACTCCCATGAATGTGAGTCAAGTAAGAAGTTTTCATGGTCTAGCTGGGTTTTATAGACGATTTGTGCCCAACTTTAGTACTATTGCTGCACCTTTGAATGATTTGACTAAAAAGGGTGTTATATTTGAGTGGGGCGCAGCCCAAGATCATGCTTTTGATGAACTTAAGAGATTGTTAACTTCGCTACTGTTGCTTGCACTTCCTGATTTCAATAAGCAATTTGAGATTGAATGTGATGCTAGTGGTATTGGAATTGGTGGTGTGTTGATGCAAGAGGGTCGCCCGATTGCATATTTTTCTGAGAAACTTTATGGTGCTAAGTTGAACTATCCTATATATGATAAAGAATTGTATGATTTAATTAGAGTTCTTGAGGTTTGGCAACATTACTTGTGGCCAAAAGAATTTATCATACATTCTGATCATGAAGCTTTAAAATACCTGAAAGCTCAGTCTACTTTGCATAAGCGTCTTGCTAAGTGGGTTGAGTTCATTGAGTATTTTCCATACGTTATTAAGCATAAGAAGGGAAAAGATAATATTGTTGCTGATGCTCTATCTAGGAAGAATATGTTATTAACTCAACTTGATGTTAAAATTCCTGGATTAGAAGTACTATGTGATTGTATGCTACTGATCATGATTTTGTTGAACCATATCGCTTGTGTGCTATTGGTAAAGCATGGTAAAAATATCACATACATGATGGGTTCTTGTTTCGAGCTAACAAACTATGTGTTCCAGAATCGTCTGTGCGTTTGCTCTTATTGCAGGAATCTCATGCTGGAGGTTTGATGGGTCACTTTGGGTGTGAGAAGACGCTACTCATGCTCGCTGATCACTTTTATTGTCCAAAGATGAGGCGGGATGTGGATAGGTATGTGAAGAGGTGCATTACTTGCAACAAGTCCAAGTCCAAGCTGAAGCCTCACGGTTTGTATACTCCTTTACTGGCACCTACTACACCTTGGGAGGACATTAGTATGGATTTTGTGTTGGGTTTGCCGCGTACTAAAAGAGGTCATGTTTCTATATTTGTGGTAGTGGATAGATTTTCTAAGATGTCACATTTTGTTGCCTGCCACAAGAGCGACGATGCGTCGCATATTGCTAACCTGTTTTTCAGGGAGATTGTACGACTACATGGAGTCCCGAAGACTATTGTTTCTGGTCGTGATGTGAAGTTCATGAGCTACTTCTGGAAGACACTTTGGGGAAAGCTGGGGACAAAGTTACTTTTCAGTACTACTTGTCATCCCCAAAATGATGGTCAAACTGAGGTGGTGAATCAAACCTTGTCACAACTGTTGAAATCCATGATCAAGAAGAACCTGAAGGAGTGGAAAGAGTGTTTGCCGCATGTGGAGTTTGCTTACAACAGGGCGGTACATTCTACCACGGAGCTGTGTCCTTTTGAGGTGGTGTATGGTTTCAAACCCATTACTCGACTTGACTTGTTGCCTTTGCCCATACATGAGAGAGTCAATATGGAGGCATCAAAGAGGGCAGATTTTGTACGGAAGATACATGTGAAGACTAAAGAGTTGATAGAAAAGAAAGGCAAGAGCAATGCTGCAAGGATGAAAAAGAAGCGCAAAGAGATGTTGTTCAAGCCTGGTGATATGGTCTGGGTACATATTCGCAGGATAGGTTCCCGAAGCTGCGGAAGTCCAAGTTGCTTCCTCATGGTGCTGGTCCTTACAAAGTGCTTGCCAAGATCAATGATAATGCATACTCGATAGATCTTCCACTTGATGAGTTTGGTGTCAGTAATTCTTTCAATGTTGCTGATTTGACACCATATGACGGAGAAGACCTTGGAGCGTCGAGGTCGACGCCTTTTGAAGGGGGGGAGATGATGAGGACATCCCTACCACACTACTACCCCCGTCATTACCAAATGAAGATGAAGCTGCTGTGAAGCTCAAGTCCAATGAAGTTTGGATTGGACCTATTACAAGGGCTCGTGCGAAGCTACTTAAACAACAGGTGAACTTGTTCCTAAACCATACTTTGATTGATGAGAACTTTATACTGCCTAAGTCATGTTACTTATGTATAATCAGGTATGAAGAGGATACAAGCATCGCACGAGGAGGAGAGGAGCAGCTGGACGTGAAGATGGACGTGAAGCTGGACATGGAGCTGGACATGAAGATACCCCATGGACGCGCGAGGGAGGAGCGGGAGGCATGCGCGAGAGGAGAAGACAAAGTCCAGGCCGGTCCAGCACCCGGTCAGACCGGCCGCCACGCCGGCGCGCCCGATCTCTGGCCCGGTCCGACTGGGCGGCACGCCGGATTCGGCCCGGCGCCAATCGGACGACAAACTGATGCCAACCGGGAGGGTTACTGCGCGACACTTCACCCGCCCGGTCAGCACCCGGTCTCTGGCCCGGTTTGAACCGGCCAACCCAGTCCCAGGCCCGGTCGACCGGCCCCCAGATCGGCCGTGTCCGAGTCTGTCTCGACCAGATCTATTCTAGGTCGGTTATTTTCGTACTTTTTCGACCTGAGGTCGTCCCGGACGCCTATATAATTGCCCAGGACACCCCCAAAGTTGCTTTAGACCACGTTTAAGATAAACCCTAGTTCTTAGTTGTTTGCTCTACAAAACTATTGAATCCCCTACATCATATTGCTTGATATTGGTGTAGATCTGAAAGTCTTGTGTAATCTGCTGTTCCATTGGGAATTAGAAGGTTGCAACTTACTGCTTCGTGGTCGGCGGCTACGTGCGCAAGTGTGTGGAGTTGCGAATATCTTGCGGGGTTGAGAGGCTGTTGCATTGGCGACGGGGACCAATCGAGAGATCTCGTTGCGTCATACAAGTTATCATCCACTTCATCATCTGTGATTCTCCGTTGTGTTCATCCCGTGATCATCATCACCACCGTTGCTTACTGAGAAGATCGGGCCACCCCTTATCAAATATGATACCAATTGTCGCACCCGCCCCCTTGCCGGTATGGTTGCCGGCGTGAGGCACGATCGATGGCCTGAATTCAGGGAACAGAGAGAGCAGCAAAGAGAGATAGTGAGGAGAGTTTTATGTTCCTTTTTCTTCAGACTTCTTCGATGCCTTCTCCATGTGGAGCTCCTCCATGTATATACTTCACGCATCCATCATCTTCCAGGCTAGGCCGGCCCGTGGCCCAAGGCCCAAGGCATTAATATGGCCAGTGACAGGCGCGTGGCAAACGCCAGCTGGTAGAGGTCCCCTTCACGGCGACGCTAGCGCACGCGGCCAATGCGCTCCTCGCTTGCTTCGTGTCCCCGCCATCACCATGGCTCCAAACGAGAAAACGACAGTTATTATGCGAATGGGGATCCGATGCGGGGTCTACTAGAGATGCTCTTAGGCCTATAGCAGCCTTAGGGAGCCATTGAAGCATATAGGATGGCGATGGCTGGGGGATTCTCCTAGAGGGGACGTTGAAGCAGGTAGGACGGCGACGACTGGGGGATTCACCTAGGGCGCGTTTGGTTGCCTGCACCGATTTCCTGCATGACTGCGCCAGCGAGATGGGCTCACCTGCGCGTCGCGAACGGGCCATGGGCCATGAAAGCCGGGTCATTTGGTATCCTGTGTGGCCTTTAGCGCGCCGGAGAAGGAACCTAGGCCCCATCGTTTGGTTGCCCTTTTCCAGCCGAACTTGCACGTAGGAAAACATGAATCTGTTGTTTGGTTGCTCAAATCACAGTTCCATATCCTTACCACAATTCAAATAGGGTGAGATTACCATGCCATAGCATCTTACATACGATCAGAGACCACTCAGAAGAACAAGATCCTCACGATCACCACGATGAGGAAGGCGATGATGCAATCTTTGACCCGGCTGGGACGTACCTCCGGTGGTGCTCCTTGTAGAGCATGTACTTCCCCCGGCGGCAGCTGTGCTAATGTTATTGCCTCATCGATGGCCTGATCTTCCAGGAACTCCTCTTCCAGGAAGGTGAGGTACTCTTGTTGTGCCTCCTCCAATGTTTCATACCCTCGGTAGCTGTTGTTGGAGTAGCCATTGACCTGATCTTGACAGACTCTCCATGAGCTGTAGATTCCTCGAACCCGTCTGCGGAACACCACACATACCACTAGCATGGCATAAGAAGAAGAAGTTATCGATCACAACCATGAAGCAATTCAGAAAAGAGCAATAGAAAAACACAAGTGTTGACAACAAATGATAAACTAACAGGGGCATGCATGATCATTTCAAAAGTGGATCACAAGTTCATCCTACACTACCATGGTGTCATCCTACCACCACAACAAAAGTGGGTGTCATCCTAACACCGCAAGTTCACCATCACCTGTGGGGATAGTATATACCACCTCATCATAGTAACAAAAGGGGGCCATCAAATGTTTTCCATCCTAGCTACTGCCAGAATTTACATTATCATCATCACCAGCTCCATGCATGCATCCCTAAACCACCCCCTCAAGGGCACCACTACACCGTGGAGTGGTACTTGCCAAGGTAGTTCCTCAGACAAAGGGCGCGGTGTGTCTCGATCATGCCGACGAAGCTGGAATCCTAGGCCTTGTGGTTGACGAGGTGGCTGAGGGCGGCCATGAGATCATCCTCGGCGAAGCCAAGAATGTCCATGACCACATTGTACATGTCAAGGTGCATGTCCGTGGGCTTGTTGTCCCAGATGGCTCGTGCGACGTCCTTCACATCAACATTCATGTTGGTGAAGGCCACCAGCTCGTCGGCAGCGAAGGCGCCTCACTTCATCTTGCCGGCGCTCACCTTCTCAGGTGCGTCGGCAGCCTTGGCAGGTGCCCCATCGAGGTTGACCATGTCGGACTCCTGGGTTTCAGCATCCTCAGGTGCAGGATTTGCTGCAGCCAAGCCGAGGGGCTCACTGGATCCCATGGCGTACTTGCGTGACGAGGCCGAAGGAGAAGATGGTATGCATCTCGTCATAGTTGGCAATGGGCACATTCAGGAACGCCGCATCCTTTGGGTGATCCTACGATACGAAGGGACAATGATGTTAGTTATGCTCGTGGCTGATCAAAATAGTTAGTGAGGTGCTCACCTCGACGTGCCCGCAGTAGTGCTCACCCTCAAGGACGATGCATTTGGTATCCTTGCGCCACTGAGCACCGCTTAGAACGCGGAGCCTGCTAATGGTGAGCCACCTCTGCCTCCACTTCCTCAGGTGGTTTTACACCTGAGTGGAGTAGACGGACACACCACAGTGGTAAAAAAGGCTCTTCGCCACAGAATTGAGATGGACTTCCTTGAATCCTTTGTCAGTTCTCACTCCGCTTTGGATCAAGCCGCACATCTTCTCCAACACGAAGCTGGACATGAATGGAATCCATTTCATGGTGGCATTCCTTTCCTGCCTGGTCTTCAAGGCCCTCTCCGCTTCCCTGCGGTTCTTGTTCTTCTTTGTGGTGGCCAACCTAGTCGCGACCTCTGCCTCTACCTGAGCCACCAGGTAGAGGTGGCGCGATCTGATTCGTCCACCTCAGCTAGCCGTTGGGGTAGCCGTTGCTGGCTCAAAAAATTCAAAAAAACCCTAAAATTTCATCCCCACCCCCTACAAATACCCCCCATATGGTTTCACTCATTCCACACCTCACTTCATCTTCTCCACTCTCCATTGCCACTCCTCTCAACGCCATGTCTTCGTCTAGCAGCAGTTCGAGCGACGGAATGGAGGGTGATATGATCGCTGCATTCCAGGCGGAGTATGAGGAGGAGATGCTCAACGAGGAGGCGGAGCCAAGAAGGCCGCGACGCCGCCGAGAGTTCATCAGGCGTGATCGTCTGGGTGCCCACGATCGGCTCTTCGAGGACTACTTCGCCGACGACTGCAATTATCCTCCGAGCTACTTTCGGCGAAGGTACCGGATGAGACGATCCCTCTTTCTGCGCATTGTGGATAGATTGGGTGAATACTCTCCGTATTTCACCCAAAGAGTTGATGCTCTCAACCGTGCTGGTTTTTCTCCCCTACAAAAGTGTACTGCCGCTTTGCGTCTGTTAGCTTATGGAGCCGCTGCAGATACAATAGATGAGTGGCTTAAGTTAGCTAGACAAACTTCATCAGATTGTCTAGATAGATTCTGTGAAGGCATCATTGACTGTTACGGGGAGACGTTTTGCCGTTGACCAACTGTCGAGGATGCGAGCGTCGTTAGCGAAAGCCGAGGAGCGTGGCTTTCCGGGCATGTTAGGGAGCATCGATTGCATGCATTGGCAGTGGAGGAACTGCCCAGTGGCTCATGCTGGTCAATTCACAAGGGGAGACATCAAGCACCCTACCATAATCTTAGAAGCCGTTGCGTCGTATGACCGTTGGATCTGGCATGCCTCTTTTGGAGTGGCCGGGTCCAACAACGACATCAATGTGCTCAACCAGTCGTCGTTGTTCACTGATGTGCTTAGGGAGAAGCACCCGTAGTGAACTTCACGGTGAATGGACACGAGTACAACTATGGTTACTACCTTGCCGACGGCATCTACCCCTCCTGGCCGGTGTTCATGAAAGGTGTTACTCTTCCACAAAGTGAAAAGCAGTGAGTGTTCACTGCTGCTCAATCAGCTTGGCGCAAAGATGTCGAGTGTGCTTTTGGAGTGCTGAAGGCTAGGTTCAACATTCTAGCAGTTCCGGGACGCTCCTACTCGAAGCGTACTCTTGGGTTGATCATGCGTGCATGTGTCATTCTGCACAACATGATCATCGACGATGGGCGTGGTACAAATTTGGAGAACAACTATGAGACAGTTGAGTCCAATGTCGGCCCTGCAATACACAACCATGCACCACCAAGCCTAGCAGCCAGGATTCGGATGGACAACGAAATGAGGGACTCGCCGAGTATACACAGCTCCAGCATGATTTGATTGAGCATGTGTGGGCTAATGCCTAGATTATGTAATTTTTTCAAATTTTTATGTAATTTTTTCAAATTTTTATGTAATTTCTTTATGATGTAATCGGTAACAATTTTAGTTCAATAAAATAATTTTCTTGCATTATTTTTAATGTTGTAATCTGAAAAAGAAATGCTGATGTCGAGGAGAGAGAAAAGCTGATGTGGAGGAGAGAGAAGTGAGAGCTGGCACTATAGCCCGTGCACTGGCACCGTGGGGTGAGAGTGGGGTGAGAGTGACAGAAAAAGCTGACGTGGCGGGTGAGAGTGAGGCTATGCATTGGCACCAGCCTTATAACGATTTCCTCACCACAAAGCACTATGGTCAATGTACCAGGGGATGTCAAAGCTGTCTAGCGTCACGCTGTCAATTAGAGAGTTTCCCAGAAAAAATCCAATTTATGATACATATCAATGTTAATTGTGGTAGACTATGTTGTTTGTGATCAAGAATGTCATCAGTATTTACTCAACAACGTAGTTGTGTATGTACATTTTATCGATTTCATGTTGAGTCCTTGCTAGAGCTTGCCACAACATATAATAATGAAATTGCATTTTTACATGTATGTCATCTCTGTATCTCCTGTTTATTCTCCATTCTGGACAAAGAAGAATACAAATTTAATTATTCCTTCAACTCCCCCTCTGCAGTCTGCACCCGATAATCTGCCGCTGCTCATGTCAATCCCCAAGCCTGTGCAGAAGAAAGAACCCCCAATGTAAGTGCTAGAACTTACTAATCAATAGTTTCGCCATTTTCAAGAAGCATGTCTTCTGGTATCACAATTTCTTTGCCAGCCTTTGGTGGAACCATACCTGAATTCTGCCGTCGGAGGTTCCGACGACGAGGACGTCCCCGTCGGCGTCGACCGCCATGCATTGGACCCGGCAGCCGGGTCCGCCGGCCTGGAGTGCCCCGATCTTGATGAGCTTCTCCCTGGACCAGATCTCCACGGCGCCGTTCCTCGATCCCAGGTACACGAGGTCGGCGCTCACCACGAGCGACCGCACCTCCGCCGGCGACGGTATGGACCCGACGAGGTTGTAGTTGGTGCTGTTCCATATCTGCATTGCATTGCATCAGCAGACATATCGAGTGCACTGAACAGTTGACTGAAGCCGAGGCGCACCTTGACGGACGCGCCGTCGAGAGAGGCGCCGCCGGTGTAAAGCAGGCCGTCGTGGAGCTGCAGGCAGTAGACGGGGTTGGACTTGCCGAGGATCCTCTTGTTCCCTACCTGAATGACGGCCAGCGTCCCGGTGGCCAGGTCGACCTCCTGGATGCTGCCGTCGTTGCAGCCGCAGAAGAGCTTGCCGTGCAGGAGCGCCATGGAGCGCACGGACTTGCCCGGGTTCACCACCCTGGGGCTGCCGCCGTTCCAGCTCAGCGCCTTGACGCCGGCGCCCTGCGGCACGAAGCACGCCATGGCGGTGGCCACCGCCAGGTTCTGCACCGGGTCCCTCGTGTCGTGCACCTCCGCGCACCGGAGGCCGTCGCGGAACTGCCATACCTGCTCATGGACGTACATAATCAGGTTTTATTCTCAAGTTTACATAGTGTAACTTTCGTTGATCATGTATGTACCCGTATAGTTCTATCCATTGATCCGCTGTAGAGCTTCTCCTCAGACGGCAGGATTGACAAGCTGGTGATTGCTTTCGTGTGCTCCTGGGATTCCTGGACGAGGCGAAGGATGTTCTCACTTCCCTCCCAGACCTGGATTTCAAAATATTCAGAGTTTTTTTGAATTTTTATTTTTTAATATTCAGAGTTGAGAAACTGAAATTTGTTTTTAGAGTAATTTTGAAGTATGGAAATTTTGAAAGAACAACCTTCAGCGTTCCGTCAGAGTGGCCGGAGAAGATGTAGTTCTTGAAGTACACGATCGACGTGACCTCACCGTTGGAGCTGCAATCGACTTGATTAAGCTCCTTGTGGTTCCACATGTCCTGCGGCAAGAGGAAGAAGAACATTCTTCAGCAAAGACAAATCTTCCGAATTCTGTGGATACTTTTGCACAAGATGCTAAGCTGAGCATTACGATGCTAGACTCCTGGCCATCTGAGAGCAGCTTGAGCATCTCGAACGCAAGCCCGGACGATTTCTTCAGCTCTCTCAAGGTCCTGAGCACGTCCTTGATGTAGGTTGCGATGTCCTGCATTCCCTCTGAAAACATTTCACATCAAATCAGATAGGACGAACAAGAGATGAACTTTAACAAGTTCAGGCAAGAATGCAAGTCCATGAGCGCAGTAACAAACAAACCACGGTCGTTCATGAAGCTCCTGAGCGCCACCATGGCGAGGGCCCTGTCGCTGCCGTGCTTGGCGGACCTGAGGACGAGCACGAGCTGCCGGAGCAGGCAGACCCGGGCCGCGCCGAGCACGCCGGTGTCGGGTAGGAGGGAGAGCATGTGGACGAGCCAGACGGCGCACACGAGGCTGGCCGCGAACAGCTCCGCGTTCTTGCTCTCGAGGCACTCGGACAGGGCCTCCAGCGCCAGCCCGAACTCGTGGCTCACCACCGCGTACGCCGTCTTCCTCTCCCACTCCCACGCTGCCTTGTCTTCGGCGGCCGCGTCGTCCTCGCCGCCATCGGCGCCGCGGACGACGCTCAGCTCCTGCGACTGCGGCGGCCGGTATCGCTCCTTCACCCTGGCGAGCTTGAGCAGGGTCGACCGGGCGAGCGGCCGCCCCGACGAGGAGAACTTTCCGGGCAGGTTCATGATGGTCTCGGCGGCGAGGAGCTGGCTCCTCGGGAAATCGGAGTTCTTGAGGCAGTCAGCGAGGCTGTCCATCGCCTCCTCGCGGTACATGCTTATCTTCCTCGGCTCCACCTGCCAAGCAGACGAATTGGTCGTCAGGATTTAGAAGATGGAGCTGCGGATCACTATGTAAACTGAAGAAATATAGCAAACAGAAATCTACTGTGTTTACCAAGAGATCAAGCTGAAGAAGAAGCCCTGCGACGACGGGGCTCTGCTCCGGCGTCGTGGACTGCAGATACACAAGGAGCGTGTGCATCATGCTGAAGGATCCTCCCTCTTTGATCGCCCGAAGAACACGCTCTGCTGCCGATCGCCTGAAGAAGAACGGCGTTAGGTTCGGACAAGTTTAGCATAGCACACAAGGTTGGAAGAATGTGGAGTTTGTTGATTGGTTATGTTAGGATTACTTTTTCAGCTTGAGAATTTCGGAGAGGAACCGAACGATGTCGAACTTGTCGGCGTCGCCGACGACGTGGAAGGCGTCGAGGACGGGGCCCAGCGCCAGCTTGTCGACGATGCTACTCCGGCAGTGGCCGTCCTCCGCGATGCACCTCAGTAGGATCCTCATGCCGGCCACCCTCACCTCGACCTGTTCGGCGTCCAAGACCAGAGCCGTACTCCTGACGAACCTCTCGGACACCAGCGCGGACCTCGGCACCGGCGGCGTGCTGTCTCTGCCATCACCTGCCTCTGAGAGAATCTGGCTGAGGAGGATCACCGACGCGGCCTTGGGCTTGACGCACATGTTCACCGCGTCTGCCTCCTCGACTCGGCGGATGGCGGCCACCAGCGCCTCGGCCATGTCCATCTCGACGAGCTGCTCCACGGAAGGACTGAGAAGGTAGATGAGAACGACAGCCTCGACGAGCCCTTTCTTGAAGAGCGCGACGAGGCAGTCGACGTCGGTGTCCACCCGTGTCAGCGTCTGCACGACGCCGTCGTCGCGGGAGGCGAGCTCGGCGAGGAGGAAGACGGCCACCTGCAGCACCTGCGCGCTGACGGAGTTGAAGAGGATCTCCACGAAGCCGTTGATGACGGCGGGCTTGGCCAGCGCGGAGAAGAACGCGTGCTCCGCGGCGCCGGCCTCGCGCCAGAGCCGCTCGATCCTGAGCACGGACTTCTCCGACTCGGCCAGCTCCTCGGACGTGCAGAGGCAGGACACCGCGGCGCGGAGCTCGCCGATGGCGCTGTCCACGGAGGCCTGCACGATGACGCTGGTGGGCGAGGGCGCGCTGGCCTGGCTGCCGGTGTTGTCCGGGGACGGCGAGTTGATCTTGAAGGGAAGGGGCGGCGGGGCCTCCATCCTCGCGGAAGGCGTCCTCGCCACCGGCAGCGCGGGCGTGGCGGGAGTAATGGGCGTGATGGGCGGCGCCGGCGTGGCGGGCGGGTTCTGCTCGAGCCAGCCGGCGATGAGGCGCTTGAGGACGTAGTTGGTCTTGGGGAGGCTGCCGACGTTGAGGTGCTGGCGGGTGATGGGGCAGGTGGCGTTGCCGCGGTCGAGCCACTCCTGGATGGCGCGGCGCTCGTAGGTCTGGCCGGTCTCGAGCGTGACGGGGTCGTCGAACACCTGGCTGGTGATCGGGCACACGAAGTCCTTGGGCGTCGACGCCACCTGCTGCTGCCGCGCCAGGTCGGCGTAGCCGCCCATCGGGGAGCTGTATGTAAGAAAATCCGACAGGGGCCGCGATCAGAGCTTGTCTCGGTAACGCCGGTGCAAGGCTGGAGAATGCTGTCTTGGAGGGGCGCAGGGTGGCTTACCTCGATGGCTCCGGAGAAGAACGGGCCCAGCCGGCGCCGTCGTCATCGCGTGGCTGCGCTTTACGTGGCTTGGACAGAGGCGACGCCGCGTGCTTTTCCTACGAGACAAGAAAACAAGCATTGGGAACTCAGTTTTAGAAAATGTGGTTTCTCGTCTACGTAGCCAGAAATGGCTCATCATCCGGAGAAGCCAACAAGGATTGTCTTCTTCGATGCTTCCGAGCAGAAACTAGTTGTAAAAACAATGCCATTTTCTTCTAATAGGTTTATTACAAAATCGACTTCACAATTTGAAAGGGTTATCTGGCTAGTGCGTAGTACTATTTATCATTTTAAAAATATACTACCTTCATGCCAAAGATTAAGGCATTGTTTTTTGAAAAGTCAAACCAAGTAAAATTTGATCAAACTTTTAGAACAATCTATCAACAACAAATACAATACAATATATGTAGATACCTTTCGGAAATATATTTTATTATCTATTTAATTATATTAATTTTGTATTTCGCATGTTAATAATTTCTGGTAAAAACTTAGTCAAACTTGACATCGTTTGATTTTCTAAAAATAATTTAAGCCTTAAACTTTAAGATGGAGGTAGTAAGTCACATAAAATTACACATGACAGGGCCTAACATTAAACTCATTAAATCATCTAGGTTTTCACTAATAAAGAGTGGAAAGGGTCATGGGTAAATTGTTTTCATATGGGCGTGACTTTTCTTTATAAATGATATAATCACCAATCCACTGATGTCATTCTTTGATGTGCCTCTAAATTTACAATATGTTTATTACTACAAACCTAGATTCTTCTGGCACAGTGATGACTTATAGGCATAAGAAGAAATGTCATTTAACAAAGTGAAGTTTATTTTGTGCATGCCATGAGAACAAGGAGTATTTAAATGGATAATCTTAAATTGAAAACAAATGTTTACCCGGTTCTTTAAGTTGCAAAATGAGGATGGGTGTTGTAGGACTTTCTCTCGAGTGTCACAACCGACAACATAGCGATAACAGTAGTTCCAACTCTCATCATCGACTCAACCATACACCACGAGTGAGTCAATTAGATATATTGTTGTCATAATTGAGTTCCAAAGAACATTTCCCTTCCTGGACGTGTCGTTCTCAGAGTACCTCATTTGGTACCATCAGGTTGACATCATTCGTGGTTGTTGTAGTTGTTCAATTGATCTTTTTCTTTACTTTGGTAACAATTTGGCTATGTGCATCCTCATTGTCTTGACTATATCTTGTTATGTTGTTGGTGTAGAGTTCAGGTGTAATTGATATATTTTGAATAGTGATATATTATCAAAAAAACAAGTGGCAACAAAACCTACTTATTCTTGTTTCCAAGAATGGCTATCTAAAAAGGACGAGTTTTTTTTTATCGCGGACTCGATTATTGTCGATGATAGCACAACTAACAGATTTCTGGAAGATTCTTTGCTTGGAGATATACCTCTTAGTCAACAATACAAACACTTCGCTGCATTCTGTAGCGAAAACATGTCACGATACCTACTATTTTAAATATAACTTTTTTTGAATGTTAGTATTTTTTGTTGAGTTTTATCTAGTGATGAATGGACGGTCTAGCCTCATTTGGTTTAGCGGTGAATGTATGTTATTCAATCCTACGAGACATTCGTTTTTCGTTTGAACCTTTGTACTTCTGGAGTTTTTTTTTTGGGTTATGTCCATGTAGGCAGATATAGCTAATGGAAACATTGTCCTCTAGAAGAAATTCATCGGCAGGCTTAAGTTTCCTCTAAAGATTTGTTTTTGGTCGGTACTCTAGAGGAGATCCTAATCAAAGATAATTTTGCTAAAGTATGGGGCCATGACTTCAAGGATAATAAGTTGCACGGATAAGAGGGGGCTAATCTCTAGTTCAAACATTACTACATGAATCTTAAATATTGTATATTGTTCGATGGAATGCAAACTTAAGGTGCTCATGGCACTATTTAGTCTACAGGAAGTTCTACCCCTAAACTCGATAACTAGTAATTTAGTTGACTTGGAAATATTTTGAAGTTCTCACCACGTTTTGCTGAGTGGTATTTCTGTGTTTTTTAGTTGCGGTCATGTTTTATGAAGTTTCAGTGACCTTTGTGGATTTTTCTTAAAATTTGATTTCGTAGTTCTTTGTATATTGTAACTGCACTTTAAGTGAAATTTCTGTTTTGAGATGTTCAGTCTCATGTGCCATAGAGACAATCAACAATTTATCAACCCAAATAAAATATTAAATTTGTAGCCATGTTATGATTTGCGACTTACATATATCTTTTCACATTCTCGGTATATATACTTGGATTGCCCTGAACCAGAGTTGAAGTTCAGAAATTTCAGCAAAGCAGTTAGTGTATTAAGCAAACCAGAGTACCATTATATATAGTCCAAGTAAGTCATAGTAAATTTCAAAACGAAAATATAAAATACTACGTTGGTCTCTCAGGAATGGATATATTGTTAACCTGGTTATCATTTTGAGTCGTTTGCGGAGATTAGAAAAAAAACAGTTAACTCAACTGCTCAACTTATAACAAGTGGAATTTTCAAAATACCCCCTAAATAAGCTTAGCACTCGGTGCTAGACGGTAAGCGTCCTTTTCGAATGGTCACGTGGGGTTGAAGTTCACCACCAGAATTTTCACTGAAAAGTTCATAGAACTGGTTCTAGCAATTTCTCTCACCTTTAAATTCTCTTTAGCATCTAGGGATACGGATGCTCTAAATATTGTATTTTGTTTGATATGGCCATGACTTGAAGGCAAATAGGTTGCACGGATAAGAGGGGGCTAGTCTCTACGTGAATTTTAAATATTGTATTTATTTTATGGAATGCAATCTTAAGGGGCTTACGGCACTCTTTAGTCTACATTAAGCTCTTAGGTCTACCTCTAAACTTGATATCTAGTAATTTAGTGGACTAAGAAATATTTTTAAATACTAGCCATAAAAGGCTGTGATCCATGAGATGTGCAACTATATAACTGATCCGTTACTCTGAATAATGCAATAAAAAGATGTGTGCATCGATCGATGCAGAGCTGGGATTTTGCTCCCATTTTGAAAAAAAGCTAGCCACGTTTTATTGAGTGGTATTTCAGCCTTTTTTTAGTTGCTTTTGTGAAGTTTTTCGGTCACTTTTGTGGATTCTTCGTAATAATTTATTTTTTGTAGTACTTTACATATAGAAACTGCATTTTAAGTGTAGTTTCAATTTTAAGATGTTTAGTGTCATGTGCCATAGAAAATCAACAACTTATCAACCGAAATAAAAATATTAAATATATTGTCATGTTATGGTTTGCAACTTGGATTTAATTTGTCACATTCCCAGATATACTTAGACGACCGTTTAATGTTATACTGAACTTATTTTAAAAGTTGAAGTTCACAAATTTCTACAATGCAGTTAGTGAACGTTACAGTATTAAGCAAACCAGAGTACCATCATACATAATCTAAGTAATAATACTAAATTTCAAAAATAAAATAAAAAATACTACGTTGATCAGCAACGGATTTATTGTTAACCTGGTTATTATTTTGAGTCGTTTGCGGAGATTAGAAAAAAAAGTTAACTCAACTGCTCAACTTATAACAAGTGGAATTTAAAAAAAAAACCCTGAATAAGCTTACACTCGGTGCTAAACGGTAAGCGTCCTTTTCGAATGGTCACGTGGGGTCGAAGTCCACCACCTGAATTTTCATTGAAAAGTTCAAAGAACTGGTTCTAGCCATTTCTCTCACCTTCAACGTCTCTTTAGCATCTAGGGATACGGATGCTCTAAAATCTAAATAAGACAAGATTGTCAGTCAAAGAGGACTGTCATGCAATGCAAAAATGGAGCCTAATTCCTTCTATCTACTAGTACTTACTCCTGCTTGGAAGATTATCCTAGGCCGGCATCCAAACAAATCATGCAGTGAAGTGTTTATCTAGCTAGTACAGCTAGTAGTCCGTACTAATCCTTTTGATCACTCGGATTCTATATTGAACGACCGGCTTAATTAAGTACCAATTGCATCTTTCGTTTCAGAACGCGTCAAAGGTTCAGATATCATCTAAGAAAAGGTTCAGATACACTAGCACAAACCTGTTTGCCGGTGTAGAGCTCGATGGAAGAATCCTCCGTGCTGTCGTCGGAAGGCGTGGCCGGCGAGGGCTCTTCTCGGAGTCTGGGCGCTGGGCTCCATCTTCCCGATCTTCCGACCTGCGGTGACTGCCTTTGCTGCTGCACTATGAGGTGCGGCGACACGCGCTGCGGGTACAGGCTCGGCGGCCTCATCAGTTCCCTCCGTCCCTTGATGCTCCCCTGCCGCGGGTACAGGTCGCCCTCCGCCTCCGCCCACATCGGCTGCAAAACTTCACGGTGAGCTCGCTGAAATCAATGTGGAAAGAACGTAGCGTGTGTGTGCATGTAGAGTATTACATTGTCCCGCACGAAGCTGAGAGCCCCATCATCGGCGTCCGTCGAGGCTTCCTCGTCGCCGGCGCTCATGTCGCCGTCTCCGACTGTGAAAACAAGCTCCGGAGGAGGAGGCGGCGGTGAAAGCCTTTCCGTCTCTCCGGCTTCGAGGATCTTCTTCAGGTAGAGCGCGTAGGCCTTGCAGTTGACGTCGAGCACCATCTCGTACTCTCGCTCCAGGCCCCTCATCTCCTGCGCCTGGGCGCCGCTCATGAGCGACAGAACCCTCATCGCGGACAGCGCGGCCGTCTCGTCGGACCTGCTGTCCTCGCGGAACTGCGCCGCGGAGGCCACGGCGGCGGCGGCCGACGCGCGGCGCGTGGCGAAGTGGCGCATGACGGGGAGGAGGCGCGGCGCGAAGAGCGCCTCGAAGGCCGCGGGCGCGAGCTCGTGGCGCGCGAGCGCCGGGTCGAGGACGAAGAGGTCGAGCACGGCGGACGCGGCGGACGGCGCGCCGCCGCGGCGCCGCGCGGCGGAGGCGATCGCGGAGAGGAGGCAGGAGAGCGGGGTGGCCGCGGGGAGAGAGAGCAGGAGGCGCTCGGCGGCGCGGAGCGAGGACGGCGACGGCGAGGCGGACGGGGCCGTGTCGAGCGCGTCCGAGATGAGGGAGAGCGCCTGGAGCGTGGCGGCCGTGTGCTGGCCACCGCCGCCGTCCGCGGCGGCCGCGGCGGAGAGGAGGTGGCGCCGGAGGAGCGGGTCGGCGATGAGCTCGCCGAGGAACGCGGAGGCGTGCGCGACGACGGCAGAGTACGTCGGCATCGGTGCTGCCATGTCTGCGCTGGATGAGTCGACTCGCGTGCCGCCCGCGGTGAGCAGGACACTCGACGATGGGGATGGTTTTGTTTCGACGGTCTTGGATTTCCGAAGCAGGTGGCGAGAGGCTGAAATGTCTGAATTGGGCAGCAGTTTTTTGGGTCGCCAGAACAGAGGATTAGGGGTAGGACTGGAAATTTACCGCCCTGTTGGATTTAAATTATGGCGGGAGCGATGGACGGACTTGGTTCCCGGCCGGCAGCGGCCGGCAGCAGGCTCGCGGTCACGCAACGCGTGGAGAGAGAAGAACGTTTGTACAAGGAGTCAAGGACCCTTCTAGCTAGAAGGCTAACCCAACTCTTTCTGCGTATAATTGTGTGAAAATGACTGAGGTTTCTTCCTCTGTGACCGTATAATTAATCCGAGCATGGTTAATTAATCAGGTACAAGTTGTTTGAGTGTAAGAAACGTGAGGTTTTTCGATTTTGTTTGAATCGGTATGACAAATCTTTGTTGGGGGACAGGGAGGCTTTCAGTCATTGTCACCAAACACCTAAGCAAAGAAATTATCTGCCAATTGGAGCTAAGGGAGAAAAAGATAGGATAGCCAAATCATCAGGGATACTATATGGTACCTTCACTTGCCATTTTTTTACTGCTTTGGGCTGACTGTTTTGTCGAAGCACACAATTACTGATTGATGTGTGCGCATAAAATATCAAAAAAGATGAGAAGTTTATTCGTCAGCAGTGAAGGACTTATAGCTCGCTTTCATAGTAGAGGAGACACCGTCGAAAAGATCGGCGAGATCCCGGATTGTGGCGGAGTCGTAGTTGTTCATGGTGGTTGGAGGCGAGTTTGTCTCACTTGTGGATCCGATTGAAGATATCGACGTTGCACCTGGTACGGAGCTCGTAGCCGATCGACCCGAACAGATTGGGTCCGAGAGGCGAAGAGTACCTCATGACCTGACGTGAAAGTTGATACTTATGATCGTCAAATCCATCCCCTGGCCGAGGTTGTCGAAGACTAGGAGACGGCCAAAACGGATCTGGCCACCGATAGTCGTCGAGTTGTTGCTTGGTGAAGAAAGAGCCGTCAAATTCATGACTCCAATCCCCAGATTTCACACACGCCGCGCCAATGTCCATGGTAATGGACTTGGGTATCAAGGAAAGAGGTGCGCTGGTGATTTGTACATCTTATCAGACAAATAAGAGAGTCTGATGTTATTGATGGAAAACACAAAATCACTAGGTTACTAGAATCGATCTAGGGTTACAATGAGTATGCCACGAGTCAATCCAGCCTTTATATGCGAGGCTAGGTCTCGAAATCCAATCCGGCTCGATTACAAATACAATAAGCTTATGTCAATGTCAACTACTTGATGGGCTTTTAGTTGTTCTCTACGTTTGGTTCCTGGGCTTCGGGTGCTTCCAAGTCCTCTATTTTATTATGGGTTTCATGGGCTTCCTGGATTCATACACCGGTACAAATTCGCTACTTCGAGACGGCCAGTTGAGCTAGCTAATGGTCTAAACAATGCTAGGCCAAACAGCATGCCCATTCCGTCAAGATGAATGATTATAATTAATCTTATATATCTTGGGCAAAAACATTCAGCATCAGAGCACACCTAGTAATGAAGTTTGTTCCTTGATAGAGTAGACATGCACATTTAGTATCAGAGCACAACTGTAAGAGTAAAGTTTAAACCCCAAGTTTTGTGTGTTTGACGAAAACACTTGAGTAATCTCACCGTGTGCCTTGAGTATCATTGTTAGATTTGCAAGTGCACGGTGACCTCGCTGGACACGTCAAGATCGGAAGACCGAAGCGTAGTTGATAGGTTTTCTGGTTTTGTGTGTGTATCGCGAGGTGACATGGCTGGAGAGAAAAAGGGGAGAAAGCCGGTTTTACCCAGAGCCGGTACTACCGGTACCTGTAGCGGTAGTACCGCTACCCCTATAGGTACCGCCCACGGTACCGCTCTGAGTCTGCACTGAGATTGACCCAGAATACGAGTTGCGGTACCCCTGCAGTACCTGGAGCGGTAGTACCGCTCACGGTACCGCCTAGGTACCGTAACTAGTTATGGCGATGCCGCTCCGGTACCGCTCCGGTACCGCTTCGAGTCCAGTAAGGTTTGGACCCTGTTGCGGTACCTCGAGCGGTAGTACCTCTCGTGTCCACGTGGACCAGATCTGGGGAATTCGAACTCAGAGCGGTAGTACCGCTTACCCAAAGCGGTAGTACCGCTTAGGCAAAAACTGGACATAACGGTTGGATTTGGAGGAGCCTATTTAAGGGCCCCTTCTTCCCCAACACGATTTTATCTCTTCCCTCTCTCTCTCCTCCATTGTTGCTGAGCTTAATCCTTGAGGATCTCCCCAACCATCCAACCAATCTTGCCCAAACTTTGAGGAGTGGTGGAGGAGACCCCGATCTATAGTTCTACCAAGAGAGATTTCACCAATACAAGCTACTCCTTAGTGGATCTTGGTAGTAGGGTTCCTATGGTGGGACATTGGAGATGTGCAGCTATGGAGGCTAGCTTGTTGATGTACTAGCTCCATAGGGTGTTGGGAGCATCCTTGTGTGTGGAGCTCGCCCCAACCTTGTGAAGGAATCACCGCCTCGACCGGTGCCTTAGTGGAAGAGGGAGAGCACCTTCGTGGAGCTCTCTCGGGGAAGAAGGTGAGGCCTTCCTTCGTGGTGTGGCCGTCTAGTCTCTTGTGTGAGACTAGCACCTCCTCAATGAAGACGTACTTCCTATTGTGGAAGGAACTGCGGGAAACAAACCTCGCCTCGTCTCCGCGCCCCCGGTTGTCTCGCTCCTTACTCTTACTATCTTGTTGATTCCTTTACTTGTTTCACTTGTCCTAGGATCATTGTAGGATCACCGCTATCGCTAAAGTTCTCACCTTTACCTTCGGTTGCACTAAAATAGAAAAAGACTAAAACTTGCCATAGCGCCATTCACCCCCCCTCTTGTTCGCTACGATCCATTCAAGTGGTATCAGAGCAAGGTTTTCTTCCTCGGGCTTTACCGCCTAAAAAATGGCCGAACAAGAGGTGGATAAGAATGGGTCACCTTCCCTTGTGCCACCCGCTCCATCATCTCCCGTCGATACCACAACAGCTACGTTGGATGATCTCAAGAAATTGGAGTCATCCATCATTATATAAATGAATGCGATGATGATGGAGTTGGTTGCTCAAAAACCGAACCCTATCGTTGATCCTAAAGCAAGTGCCGAGGATCCCCCACCAAAAGCTAACCTCTTTCCTCTTGTTGATTTTGTCGCGCAAACGACAATTGATCCACAAAAGGAAGGGCTTGGGGAGACCGGCACTTCAACAAAGGGGAAGGATGGGACACCGGTTGCGGAACGTCTAGGGGGTTATCATGAGGTGCCACCACCAAGTGATTACACCATAAACGTTCCAATACCTATGCCACATATCTTGTCGCATGGTTCACCACCGTTACTTGAGTCAAACAACTTTGAAAATTGGCAATTCTTAATGCGTTCTCATGTGCGCAGCGCATCTACCGAGCTTTGGCGTATCATCGAGGAGGGCTATTCACCATGAGACCCAAAGAGCTTGACAAGAAGAGAAGTGGTAGATGACCAACTCAACGCCACCGCCATCAACATGATTCACATGGCCATCACGCCCAAGGACCGCGCTCACATCCGCTCGCTCAAGACCGCCAAGGAAGCATGGGATAAACTTGAGAAGCTCTTCCTCGGAAATGCAAGCATCCAAAGCTCTTGTTTTGATGAAGTGAACAATATGGCCGACAACTTCGTCATGATTGAAGGAGAGTCCCCGAAGAAATGTATCGGCGCCTCATCGCTCTTGCCGTACAAATGCAAGATCTTGGAGCAACGTTTGTGGATGACCATTGGATCAAGCACAAGTTCTACAACGCTCTCCTCCCTTATGAGGAAGTGAAGTTGACGGCCATCCACCAAAACGCCTCCTTCCGTGCTATGACATCCGATGAAGTTCTTAGCGAAGTCATCGCTTTGGACATCTCCAAGAAGAATGCGGAGGATCTTGTTGCCCGCGCCCACAACTCCCGCAAGCCCAACCTTGCATTGAAGAGGAGGGTACATGAGGATAGTGAAAGAGATGAGGATCCCGTTGAGTGGGGACCGGATGATCTCAAGATGAATTATCATGAGCACATGGCTCTCGCCGCCAAGAAATTTTGGGATGGAAACAAGTCCCGAAGCACAAGACCAAGAAGATCTCGTGATTCTCCAAGAAGTCTCTCCAAGAGCCCAAGGGAGGGGCAAAGGGGAAGAACATGCTACAATTGCAGCGACAAGAATCATTTTGTCGCGGATTGTATGTTTGAGAGAAGAGGAGATCATGGTGGAAGGCTTATCCGCAAGGAAAAGTTCAAGTCACTCTCCAAAGGATTCTCCAAGTTCTCCCCCAAGTCCGATGACGACAAGGTATCCTACACCAAGAAGCCTAGAGCCTTCATCATTCGAGAGGAGTACTCCTCCGACGAAGATGAAGAACGTGGGGACAAGAGCTCCAACAAGGAAGGAGAGAGAGTGGTCGCCATCACCATTACCACTCCCTCTATCTCCCTCTTCGACTCTCCCAATGAGAACCTCATCACCAACAATGCTCGTTGCCTTATGGCAAAGGCATCCACGGAGGTAAAATCCCCCTCCAAACCATCATCCTCGACTAATACCTTATATATTAATGATGCCACTAGTCTCACCGTTAAACATGAGATTATGGGTTTGGATTCTTTTCTCACTAACATGCAAGGGGATACCAAGACTCATGTTGGGGCTCTCTTGAGCCAACTCAGTGCGGCCCTTATAGAGGAGAAGGAGAGGTTGGAAAGGGAAGCGACAAATGAGATTGCCTCTCTCAAAGAGGAGCTTGATGATGAACGAAATCTGCGCATGTCTCTTGAAGCTAGTGTCATCGTCCTTGAAGACTCCACCGAAGCTATTGTTTCTCGACTCACCAAGGATCGAGACCATGCTCTTGAGTTGATTGGTGAGCTCAAAAGAAGATGCTCTCTCTTGAGGAAGCCAACAAAGAGAAAGATGATGAAGACCCTAACTCTTGTCATGATGAGCTTGTTGATCAAGTTACTTCCTTGAGGAGGCACAATGCTCTTCTCTTGGAAGTCAATGCTCTTCAAGAAGAAGCCTTGGATGAATATTACCGCATGTTTAAAGAGAAGACCTCATGTTGCAATCATGATGAAGAAATTGCCGCTCTTGAGACCACCAAGGCCAAGCTATTGAGTTTGAGTAGCAAGCAAGAAGAGTCTTTGGTGGAATGTCTCCGCATGAGCAAGGAGAAGGACACTTGTTGTGATCATGAGGAGGAAATAGCCGCCTTGAAGAGAAGGGAAGCCAAGCTCATGGAGGTCAATTCCATGCAAGAGGAAGCATTGAAGGAGTACTTTCCTTTGAGCAAGGACCGTGCGTGTTGCACTCATGAAAGTGACATTGCCAAGATGGAGAGTGACAAGCGCTTACTCATGAAGATGAATGCTCTCCAAGAAGAAGCTTTGATGGAACACTTCCGGGTGAACAAGGCAAAGGAAGTCCAAGTGTTTGATATTTGCCATCCTCACCGGAGCATGAAGATGAAGTCAACCGTTTGAAGGCCAAAGTTGATAGACTCCAAGTTCAAGCCAAGTACTTGGAAGGAGTCATTGAAGCTAAAGATGGAGCCAAAAAGGGCTCTTGCAATGAAGGAGGAGCGGCTATCAAGCCAAAGAGGAAGAGGAATAAGAGGACAAAGAAGAAGAAGAAGAACAAGGAGAACATGGAGATCAACCTTGAAGAGAGCAATGCTAGCTCAAGAAGGGATGGAGTACCCAACTCCACCTCGAAGGGTTTCGCCGGCTCTAACAACCCTTCTCATGTTCTTTTTGTTGATTACTATGGACATATTCGTGCTCGCTTTATTGGTCCTCAAAAGGACAATGTTGATTGGACTATTTGGGTTCCCAAACCCCTTGTTACTAACATGCTAGGACCCATTGAAAAATGGGTACCTAAATCCAGGACTTGATTCCTTGTAGGACTAAGCTTCCGGTGGCGCTAAGTGGGTGGTTGATAGTGGAGCCACAAGTCATATGACCGGAAGCAAGAATATTGTTGTCAACCTCGAGCCTTCTCACTCTACCGTATCATATGGCAACAACACGTGCTCTAAGGTATTGGGTCTTGGCAAGGTGGTGGTAACACCCGAGCATCTCACTTGTGAATGTCCTCCTTGTCGAGACCCTTGGTTATAATTTACTCTCCGTTCATCAAATTGCTCGTATGGGTCTATGCACATTCTTTGATGAACATATGGTGGTCCTCTTGTGGAGCAAGACACTCAATGTAGCTTTTGTTGGATATGTAGAGAACGGATTGTATGTTGTCGATTTCTCCGGAAAGACAACATCTTCCGCTCTTTGCCTATTCGCCAAAGGTGACAAGGGTTGGTTATGGCATCGCCGACTAGCCCATGTCAACATGAGGACTTTGCAAAGTCTCCACAAGGGTGGCCACATTCTCGGACTAAAAGAAGATGTCTCTTTTCGCAAAGATCGTGTTTGTAGGGCTTGCGTACAAGAAAAAATGCATGGAGCTCCTCACAAGGCCAAGACTATCATCTCTACCGCAAGATGCTTGGAGCTCCTACATGTTGATCTCTTCGGTGCACCGTCTCATGAAAGTTATGGAGGAAAGAAGTATTGCCTCGTCATTGTTGATGACTATTCACGCTATTGTTGGGTATTCTTCTTCAAGTACAAGAGTGAGACTCAACGGACCATGATGGAGTTTGCCAACCAAGTTCAACGCAAGTACGTGATACGTCTCCAACGTATCGATAATTTCTTATGTTCCATGCTACTTTATTGATGATACCTACATGTTTTATACATACTTTATGTCATATTTATGCATTTTCCGGCACTAACCTATTAACGAGATGCCGAAGAGCCAGTTGCTGTTTTCTGCTGTTTTTGGTTTCAGAAATCCTAGTAAGGAAATATTCTCGGAATTGGACGAAATCCTAGTAGCTAGATGGTCGTCTTCTCCTAATTGTGCTATCATTGTTGGATCTTGTGAGCTGCCTAACATGATCAAGATCATCTATTTGTAATACTATATGTTGCGTTTGTTGGGATCCCATGAATAGTGAATGCTATGTTATGTTGATTATCAATCTATCATCTATGTGTTGTTTATGATCTTGCATGCTCTCCGTTGCTAGTAGAGGCTCTGGCCAAGTTTTTACTTGTAACTCCAAGAGGGAGTATTTATGCTCGATAGTGGGTGCATGCCTCCATTAAATCTGGGACAGTGACAGAAAGTTCTAAGGTTGTGGATGTGTTGTTGCCACTAGGGACAAAACATCAGTGCTATGTCTAAGGATATATTTATTGATTACATTACGCACCATACTTAATGCAATTGTACGTTGTTTGCAACTTAATATCTGGAGGGGTTCGGATGATAACCTGAAGGTGGACTTTTTAGGCATAGATGCATGTTTGGATAGCGGTCTATGTACTTTGTCGTAATGCCCAATTAAATCTCACACTACTCATCATAACATGTATGTGCATGGTCATGCCCTCTCTATTTGTCAATTTCCCAACTGTAATTTGTTCACCCAACATGCTTATTCTTATGGGAGAGATACCTCTAGTGAACTGTGGACCCCGGTCCATTCTTTTACATCGAATACAATCTACTACAATACTCGTTCTACTGTTCTCTGCAAACATCATCATCCACACTATACATCTAATCCTTTGTTACAGCAAGCCGGTGAGATTGACAACCTCACTGTTACGTTGGGGCAAAGTACTTTGGTTGTGTTGTGCAGGTTCCACGTCGGAATCCCTGGTGTTGCGCCGCACTACACTCCGCCGCCATCAACCTTCAACGTGCTTCTTGGCTCCTACTGGTTCGATAAACCTTGGTTTCTTACTGAGGGAAAACTTGCCGCTGTACGCATCATACCTTTCTCTTGGAGTTTTGATACGCGTACAGCATGCGTCCGTTGGGAACCCCAAGAGGAAGGTGTGATGCGTACAGCGGCAAGTTTTCCCTCAGTAAGAAACCAAGGTTTATCGAACCAGTAGGAGCCAAGAAGCACGTTGAAGGTTGATGGCGGCGAGATGTAGTGCGGCGCAACACCGGGATTCCGGCGCCAACGTGGAACCCGCACAACACAACCAAAGTACTTTGCTCCCAACGAAACGGTGAGGTTGTCAATCTCACCGGCTTGCTGTAACAAAGGATTAGATGTATAGTGTGGATGATGATTGTTTGCGAAAACAGTAGAACAAGTATTGCGGTAGATTGTATTCGATTAAAAGAAAGGACCGGGGTCCACAGTTCACTAGAGGTGTCTCTCCGTAAGATAAATAGGATGTTGGGTGAACAAATTACAGTTGGGCAATTGACAAATAAAGAGGGCATGACCATGCACATACATGTTATGATGAGTATTGTGAAATTCAATTGGGCATTACGACAAAGTACATAGACCGCTATCCAGCATGCATCTATGCCTAAAAAGTCCACCTTCGGAGTTATCATCCGAACCCCTTCCGATATTAAGTTGAAAACAACAGACAATTGCATTAAGTATGGCGCGTAATGTAATCAATAACTACATCCTCGGACATAGCATCGATGTTTTATCCCTAGTGGCAACAACACATCCACAACCTTAGAACTTTTCATCACTTGTCCCAGATTTAATGGAGGCATGGACCCACTATCGAGCATAAATACTCCCTCTTGGAGTTAAGAGTAAAAACTTGGCCGAGCCTCTACTAATAACGGAGAGCATGCAAGATCATAAACAACGCATAGGTAATAGATTGATAATCAACATAACATAGTATTCTCTATCCATCGGATCCCAACAAACACAACATATAGCATTACGGATAGATGATCTTGATCATGTTAGGCAGCTCACAAGACCCGACAATGAAGCACAATTAGGAGAAGACGACCATCTAGCTACTGCTATGGACCCACAGATCCAGGGGTGAACTACTCACTCATCACTCCGGAGGCGACCATGGTGGTGTAGAGTCCTCCCGGGAGATGATTCCCCTCTCCGGCAGGGTGCCGGAAGGCGATCTCCTGAATCCCCCGAGATGGGATTGGCGGCGGCGGCGTCTGCGGAAGGTTTTCCGTATCGTGGCTCTCGATGCGGGGGTTTCACGACGAAGGCTATAAGTAGGCGGAGGAGATAGGTCGGGGGCCACACGAGGGCCCCACACAACAGGCGGCGCGGCCAAGGCCCAGAGCCGCGCCGCCTTAGTGTGTCGGCGCCCCATTGCCCCACTTCGTATCATCTTCGGTCTTCGGAAGCTTCGTGTGAAAATAGGACCCTGGGCGTTGATTTCGTCCAATTCCGAGAATATTTCCTTACTAGGATTTCTGAAACCAAAAACAGACAGAAAACAACAACTGGCTCTTCGGCATCTTGTTAATAGGTTAGTGCCGGAAAATGCATAAATATGACATAAAGTATGCATAAAACATGTAGATATCATCATTAAAGTGGCATGGAACATAAGAAATTATCGATACGTTGGAGACGTATCAGGTTTCCCAACGGGCACGACGATTGCGTGCTAGCATCAAGACAATTTTCTGGCGCCGTTGCCGGGGAGATCAAGACACGCTGCAAGGGGAGTCTCCACTTCCATTCTCTTTACTTTGTTTTTGTCTTGCTTTATTTTATTTAGAACTTTGTTTGCTGCATTTTATCAAAATACAAAAAAATTAGTTGCTAGCTTTACTTTATTTG